>NC_041405.2:1042500-1342500 GCF_900747795.2 Erpetoichthys calabaricus | reverse complement strand
CTCCAGGCTGTCACTGGTCAGCGAACCTGAGAGTCTTTCTCCTTATTCCCCAGGGCGGCAGATTTGGGTGGGTCTGTTTTTACACCCAAATCTTTTTGTGCCAGTTACACTAGCACAGTATGCCCCTCAATGTTGGGCGATGTACAGCACTACAGCACCCCATACCCCATGGCACCTGATTGTATTCACACAAGTATACAAGAAACAGACTTGTGAATGTGCGCATGCATACGTCTGTGCCCCCCACCCACTTTACTCTGCACACTCCCACCACCATGGCACGCAGACGTAGTGGCAGTGAGACAAGTGCAGATGGCATGTCCAGCCAACATGCAACATGTCACCAGTCTCTGGGGCTATTAGAAGCAAAAATTGGCAGATATATAGCACCTTTCACATCTATCTAACTATTATTATTATATAACAAAGATGTGAAAGGCGCTATATAACAATTATTATTATTATATTATTATATAACAAAGATGTGAAAGGCGCTATATAACTATTATTATTATTATTATATTATTATATAACATAGATGTGAAAGGTGCTATATAACAATTATTATTATATTATTATGTAACAAATAGAAGTGAAAGGCGCTATATAACAATTACTATATAACAGATGTGAAAGGCGCTATATAACTTATTATATAACATAGATGTGAAAGGCGCTATATAACAATTATTATTATTATATTATTATATAACATAGATGTGAAAGGTGCTATATAACAATTATTTTATTATATAACAAATAGATGTGAAAGGCGCTGTATAACAATTATTATTATATAACAGATGTGAAAAACGCTATATAACTTTGATGTGAAAGGCGCTATATAACAATTATTATTATTATATAACAAATAGATGTGAAGGGCGCTATATAGCAATTATTATATAACAAAGATGTGAAAGGCGCTATATAACAATTATTATTATTATATAACAAAGATGTGAAAGGCGCTATATAACAATTATTTATTATTATATTATTATATAACATAGATGTGAAAGGCACTGTATCTATCTATCTGCCTGTCTGTTAAACAGAGCCTTTCATATCCAAGTATTACACAGCTGCTCCTGGCTGTCTGTCTGTCCAGCTGCCTATCGGTTCCCTTCAGGTTTTTCTATCTCTCTCTGTTATATAGTGCCTTTCTATACATTATAAAGCATCTTTCATGTATTTCTGTCTTATCTGTGTAGTAGAGTGTGACTGATTAGATATGGGGGCAGACTCAGGCCCCTGTAAACTGATGAAGGTGTGAACCTGTGACCCCAGCCCCAGACACACACACACACACACACACACACTCTCGTTCAGGTCTTCAAACCGCTCCAAGCCTCTCCCGCCTGCCTAACTGGCACTCCTGCGGGCACACACATTTGCACACCGCTGTCTCACACCCAGCTCCAGACACGGCTGTCTCGCACAAACCTCGGCCTGTGCGTACCCTTACACACTCTCACTGTGTCCTACAAAGACTCACACACACACACACACTCGCTTATTGTCAACTAACACATGACAATCTTGCACAATTCCATTCATATTCCAGCGATACACACTTGCACTTCTGTTCAGGAGGATTGTGTCACTCGCACAGGTGGAGAGTGACACCCTGAGGCCCCCCCCCCCCCCCTTGTCACCCGAGGACACTCCACATTTCACGTCTCACTCTTTCACGCATTGACGCGATTCATTCACACTCGTGCACATGACGTCATACGCAGGCACCCCTCCCCCACACACTCACACCTAGGCTGTGCAATGTCACCATGGCTGGCCGGTGAGTCGGTCTCACACACACACACACACACACACACACACACACACTGCGAGGCCTTACCTCGGACCACGGCCAGCCCCAGGTAGAGGCTCAAGGCGAAGGTGGACATCTTAGGAGGCAGAACGCTGACACCCATTGAGTCTCCTCGTTGAATTCACATCAGGCAGATGAGCGCCTTGCGAGAACGAGAGGCGGCGAGCGCGCTGCGGAGGGCGACCAAAATCCCGCAGAGGGGGTCCGGCTCAACCTGCGCTTTGAAGAAAGAACGCGAATTAATATTTCGCTCGCGTGCGTCTGCGACCCCCCACCACCAGCACCACTTAACGGCACGAGCGCACGATGTGAACGAGAAAGCGCCCACCGCAGTCCTCGGCCCGAGCCCCTCCAATCCCCTCGGCCCCCCGATTCATTTCTTTAATGAGACGATGCGCCGCTTGCTGCGGGGTGGGCACCTGTCAGCAGTCTCCCCGATGCTCCCGTGCTCGACCGGTCCTGCCCGCCCCCCTCTCGGTCGCCTCTGGGCACGACCCCGGTGGATGTAGTGGGGGGTGCTGGTGCGAGCGTCGGCCCGTCCGCAGTGCTCCGTTTATCCGGGTGTCGGTATGCGCCTCTCCGGCTGCTATGCAGGTCCACACAGTCGGCGATGACAGCTTCTCACCGTGTCTCCTATTGTCTGAGGGCGCAGGCTCACTCGCGCCCCCGGCGGCACAGCCCGGCACAGCAGCCCGCGTTCACCTGTCAGTCTGTCCGCGCTTTATTCGCTGCCGTTTTCGTTGGCTGTAATTTTTTTTTAGCTTGATCGAATCGGATCGACTGCCAGCAGCTTTGCGTCCTCGATGTGAACTCGGAAAACGGAATCGTTGGCTCCTCGCAGCCCTGGGTCTGTCCGGTGTCGCCGTCCTACGGATTCCTTCATTGGGTTTTATGTAACGTTTGATGTCAGAGCTCACGGTGTTGCCTCTCTTTGCGCTCCGATCCCGTTTCATATCTCGTCTCTTTAACTCTGTGAGGTCTGTTGCTGTCGCATCTCACGGTCTGCTCGTGGAAGGGCTTTGGAGTCGCAATTGTACTTTATTATTCTTCTTATTATTAGTAGTCACATTATAAATGAAAGGTGAAGTACAAACACGAAAATACATTCAGATCACCGAGCGCCTGGCAAAACTCACCAGAGAACTTAAATTTAGTGACAAATCGGCAGAGGACTTGGAGGGCCGCTACAGTCGGGACAGGCGATTAGAAGATGGGCTCTCCGCGACTCTTCACACCCACTCCCGGTTCAGTGTAGGGTTTGGCAGACCCCATTTTATTCAGACCCCTACATTTTTATGTTCACTTTTTGTTGTGCTAAAATTATTTTTTTCCCTGATCCAGCAACACTCAATACCCAAAAAACGACAATAGGAGAGCAGGATAATGACACGTGAATGAAACCTCCCCTGGCGCGAGTATTCAGGGCCCATATACTGTACTCCGTGCCCGGGGTCGCCAGGTCTGGCATGACAAGCTTGGCACACGTCTTGTTGTGGGTTTACTGAACCCTCTTTCAGGTTCTGTCAGTGGACCCCCATCTTCAGGTCTCTGTTGGATTCTGGGCTCTGGCTGCTCAAGGACCCCCCAGTTAACTGCTGTGGTGGCTTTGCTTCGGCCCAGTCCGAGACCCTCAGCAGCAGGTTTTCAGGATATCCATTCAGCTGTCACTCAACCCCCCCGTCTAGTCTCCCAGTCCCTGATGCTGCTCCACCACTGCAAGGGCATTGCCCACGGGACGATGAGCGGTGCCCGGTGCCCTCCAGACGTGACGCTCATCTTGGTTTCATTAGACCAGATAGTCATGTTCTTCACAGTCTGAGATCTCAAGCTCCTTTTTTTTGCAAACTCCAAGCGGGCTTCCATGTGCCGTTTACTGAGGAGAGGCTGCCGCCTGACCCCTCAGTCGTAACGCTGAGATACAATACAATTTATTTTTGTGTAGCCCAAAATCACACAAGAAGTGCCGCAGTGGGCTTTAACAGGCGATGCCTCTTTTTTTTTTTGTTCTTTATTTCGCCTTATACAATTTCTTGTATTAGGAATTTGTTAGTTTTCGCATACCCCTTGGGGTCAGAGCGCAGGGTCAGCCATTGTACAGCGCCCCTGGAGCAATTGAAGGTTAAGGGCCTTGCTCAAGGGCCCAGCAGTGTAGGATCTCTTTTGGTAGTGATGGGGATTCGAACCGGCAACCTTCGGGATACCAGCGCAGATCCTTAGCCTCAGAGCCACCACTCCGCCCCAGTTGACAGCCCCCCTGCTTAAACTCTCGAAGAAGACAAAGAAATACTCTCAGGAAAAATGGAAGAAACCTCAGGAAAGGCCTCTTGTTGGGCGTGCAGTGGGTGTCAAAAAGAAGGGGGTCAATACAACACAACGCACAGAACAAATCATCAATACAACAGAAAAATCCAAATGTTACAAGTACAGAGTAGAATTCAACAGTAGGTGATATCCCATAATAGGATTTGGATTTGTTTAGAGTCCTGGAGACCTCATCCATCAAGCTGCCTCCCCCATTTGGCCAGCGCTGGGCCAGCCAATCCGATGAAGGGACCCCTCTACCTGACGATTCCTGCGATCCTCCATCAGGGATGACTTTACTTTAGGCAGGCAAAACAACTTGGCAGGTGGGCCGTGGCACCAAGTGGCACATTTGAGTACCAAGAAGAGAAACAGAACAGGTGAGGATGAGTAACAAATTAGAACTATCATGTGACTTCTGTTTTAGTGCTAATGACTAACAACAGAGACGCAGTCTGTACAGTTAATCAGCAGCTCTAGTCAGGGTGTGCTAAACTGAAGTTGTGGGATTTAAAAGCTGAGACCGAAGGGGCATCTCTGATAGTAGCAGGCAGACCAGTCCACAGTTTAGGGGGTCCTGTAACTAAAAGCTCGACCTGCCATTGTTATTTTATTAATCCTTGGAATCATAAGCAGACCGGCATCTTGAGATCTTAATGTGCGCTCAGGTTTGTAAGTCACGATAAGTTCAGACAAGTAAGCCGGACCTCCGCCATTTAATGCTTTATACAGTGCATCCAGAAAGTATTCACAGCACATCACTTTCTCCACATTTTGTTATGTTACAGCCTTATTCCAAAATGGATTAAATTCCTCAGAATTCTACACACAACACCCCATAATGACAACGTGAAAGAAGTTAACTTGAGGTTTTTGCAAATTTATTAAAAATAAAAAAATTGAGAAATCCCATGTCCATAAGTATTCACAGCCTTTGGCATGAAGCTCAAAATTGAGCTCAGGTCCATCCTGTTCCCCTGATCATCCTTGAGATGTTTCTGCAGCTTCATTGGAGTCCACCTGTGGTAAATTCAGTTGACTGGACCTGATTTGGAAAGGCACACACCTGTCTATAGAAGGTCCCACAGTTGACAGTTCATGTCAGAGCACAAACCAAGCATGAAGTCAAAGGAATTGTCTGTAGACCTCCGAGACAGGATTGTCTCGAGGCACAAATCTGGGGAAGGTTACAGAAACATTTCTGCTGCTTTGAAGGTCCCAATGAGCACAGTGGCCTCCATCATCCGTAAGTGGAAGAAGTTCGAAACCACCAGGACTCTTCCTAGAGCTGGCCGGCCATCTAAACTGAGCGATCAGGGGGAGAAGGGCCTTAGTCAGGGAGGTGACCAAGAATCCGATGGTCACTCTGTCAGAGCTCCAGAGGTCCTCTGTGGAGAGAGGAGAACCTTCCAGAAGGACAACCATCTCTGCAGCAATCCACCAATCAGGCCTGTATGGTAGAGTGGCCAGACGGAAGCCACTCCTTAGTAAAAGGCACATGGCAGCCCGCCTGGAGTTTGCCAAAAGGCACTTGAAGGACTCTCAGACCATGAGAAAGAAAATCCTCTGGTCTGACGAGACAAAGATTGAACTCTCTGGTGTGAATGCCAGGCGTCACGTTTGGAGGAAACCAGGCACCGCTCATCACCAGGCCAATACCATCCCTACAGTGAAGCATGGTGGTGGCAGCACACAGCCAGGATATCAAAGGAGTGGCTTCAGGACAACTTTGTGAATGTCCTTGATTGGCCCAGCCAGAGCCCAGACTTGAATCTGATGAAACATCTCTGGAGAGATCTTAAAATGGCTGTGCACCGACGCTTCCCATCCAACCTGATGGAGCTTGAGAGGTGCTGCAAAGAGGAATGGGCCAAACTGGCCAAGGATAGGTGTGCCAAGCTTGTGGCATCATATTCAACAAGACCTGAGGCTGGAATTGCTGCCAAAGGGGCATCGACAAAGTATTGAGCAAAGGCTGTGAATACTTATGGACATGTGCTTTCTCAGTTTTTTTATTTTTAATAAATTTGCAAAAACCTCAAGTAAACTTTTTTCACGTTGTCATTATGGGGTGTTGTGTGCAGAATTCTGAGGAAAAAAATGAATTTAATCCATTTTGGAATAAGGCTGTAACAGAACAAAATGTGGAGACAGTGATGAAGCGCTGGGAATACTTTCCTGATGCACTTTAAGTTAAAAGGAGGATTTTGAAATCTGCCCTAAACTTAGTCCATCAGTGGAGGGTCTCCTTCTAGAAGTTTCTTGCTCAGTTTGTCCAGGTGGTCAGCTCTAGGAGGACTCGTGGTTGTTTCAGACTTCATCAATTTAATAATTCTGGAGGCCACTCTGCTCTTGGGGGCCTTCAGTGCTGCAGGTTTTTTGTGGCCCCCCAGTCTGCACCTCCTCACAGTCCTGTCTCCAGGCTCTGTAGGGATCTCCTTCAGCCTCTCATGGCTTGGTAATCGTCAACTGTGGGACCCCCGGTAGACAGGTGTGGGTCTTCCCAAATCGGGAAACTGAATTGACTGCAGGTGGGCTCCAAACATCTCAGTGATGGCCAATAGGATGGGATGCACCTGAGTCACACAAAGGGTCCGAATACTCGTGTCAGTGGGGTATTTCTGGCTTCACTGTATATTTTGGATCAATCCTAAAATCCACTTTTCGTTTTGTCATTTTGGGTATTGAGTGTCACTCGATGTGGAGAAAAAAAAAGCAAATGTAAAGAATTTTAGCAACGTAACAAAAGGGGTCTGAGTCCTTTGTGAACCCGCAGTGGGGGGCCGTGCTAAATGAACTTACCAGCGCTTACGCACCAAAGTGGGGGACACCATCTCAAGGTGCTGGCATTCAAAACAAACCTACCATGAGAACTGGGCACTCAACTGCTGGGCCTCAAAGCCGGGCCTGTAGGGGGCGCCCTGTCGGCGTTTAGCACAGCCTGAGCAGCGCGGACCCCGCTGTGTTTCTGTTCGCCAGAAGTAAACGGCCGGACTCTCGTGACGCCTCCTCTGTTCAGTTTGTCTCTTCTCTGGACCCCTGTTGGCGCCACCATTATATGGCCAGTGAGCCCAGCGCAACTGGGAGACTTGGCATCAACCAGCTGTTCAGGATGTTCTTATGATCATTTTGTGAAATGTCCTGGAGCCTGCACTTGGACTGATAATATCTGATATAGTCGACCCCCGGACCCCCAGTGTGCTGTGGTGTGCAGGCTTTGCTCTCCTTTGTCGGCGGGTCACATCTCAGGTCTAACATTAATAACAGACGTGATATTCAATGTTCTGTTGTCCCGAGTGCTTAGTGCAACATAAACCTCTATGGGACCCCCAAACCGCTGGACACCTGTGAGCGGCGCAAAACTTCAAGGGGACCCGGACACAGAAATGGCTTATTGTTTGCCCACCCAGTTGTTTCCAGGCCCACTCCCTTTGCAAATTCAGCCTGGTTTAGTGCAGTTTGTGGGCTGGGGGGGCGAATGCTGTAACACTCTTACTGTTTATGGATTCTAGTTGTAAATCCGAGGGGGTCTCTGAGCCTGAAGACTGGCACATGGGAAACAAACAGAATATTAGAAAATGTGAGGAACCCGAGGGGAGTCCTGGAAATGGAGAGACGAGCAGAGCGGGGTTAGTAAGGGCAGGTGGGCGAGGGCAGCGGGGTTAGTAAGGGCAGGTGGGCAGCGGGGTAAGTAAGGGCAGGTGGGCAGAGGGCAGTGGGGTTAGTAAGGGCAGGTGGGCAGAGCAGAACGGGGTTAGTAAGGGCAGGTGGGCGAGGGCAGCGGGGTTAGTAAGGGCAGGTGGGCAGAGGGCAGCGGGGTAAGGAAGGGCAGGTGGGCAGAGGGCAGCGGGGTAAGGAAGGGCAGGTGGGCAGAGGGCAGTGGGGTTAGTAAGGGCAGGTGGGCAGAGCAGAACGGGGTTAGTAAGGGCAGGTGGTCAGAGGGCAGCGGGGTAAGTAAGGGCAGGTGGGCGAGGGCAGCGGGGTAAGTAAGGGCAGGTGGGCAGAGCAGAACGGGGTTAGTAAGGGCAGGTGGGCGAGGGCAGCGGGGTTAGTAAGGGCAGGTGGGCAGAGGGCAGCGGGGTAAGGAAGGGCAGGTGGGCAGAGGGCAGCGGGGTAAGGAAGGGCAGGTGGGCAGAGGGCAGTGGGGTTAGTAAGGGCAGGTGGGCAGAGCAGAACGGGGTTAGTAAGGGCAGGTGGTCAGAGGGCAGCGGGGTAAGTAAGGGCAGGTGGGCGAGGGCAGCGGGGTAAGGAAGGGCAGGTGGGCAGAGGGCAGCGGGGTAAGGAAGGGCAGGTGGGCAGAGGGCAGTGGGGTTAGTAAGGGCAGGTGGGCAGAGCAGAACGGGGTTAGTAAGGGCAGGTGGTCAGAGGGCAGCGGGGTAAGTAAGGGCAGGTGGGCCCAGCAGAGCAGGGTTAGTAAGGGCAGGTGGGCAGAGGGCAGTGGGGTTAGTAAAGGCAGGTGGGCGAGGGCAGCGGGGTTAGTAAGGGCAGGTGGGCAGAGGGCAGTGGGGTTAGTAAGGGCAGGTGGGCAGAGGGCAGTGGGATTAGTAAAGGCAGGTGGGCGAGGGCAGCGGGGTAAGTAAGGGCAGGTGGGCAGAGCAGAACGGGGTTAGTAAGGGCAGGTGGGCCGAGGGCAGTGGGGTTAGTAAGGGCAGGTGGGCAGAGGGCAGTGGGGTTAGTAAGGGCAGGTGGGCCCAGCAGAGCAGGGTTAGTAAGGGCAGGTGGGCAGAGGGCAGCGGGGTTGGTAAGGGCAGGTGGGCCGAGCAGAACGGGGTTAGTAAGGGCAGGTGGGCAGAGGGCATCAGGGTTAGTAAGGGCAGGTGGGCCGAGGGCATCAGGGTTAGTAAGGGCAGGTGGGCAGAGCAGAGCGGGGTTAGTAAGGGCAGGTGGGCCGAGGGCAGCGGGGTTAGTAAAGGCAGGTGGGCCGAGGGCAGCGGGGTTAGTAAGGGCAGGTGGGCCGAGGGCAGTGGGGTTAGTAAGGGCAGGTGGGCCGAGGGCAGCGGGGTTAGTAAAGGCAGGTGGGCCGAGGGCAGCGGGGTTAGTAAGGGCAGGTGGGCCGAGGGCAGTGGGGTTAGTAAGGGCAGGTGGGCAGAGGGCAGCGGGGTTATTAAAGGCAGGTGGGCAGAGGGCAGTGGGGTTAGTAAGGGCAGGTGGGCCCAGCAGAGCAGGGTTAGTAAGGGCAGGTGGGCTGAGGGCATCAGGGTTAGTAAGGGCAGGTGGGCTGAGCAGAACGGGGTTAGTAAGGGCAGGTGGGCAGAGGGCAGCGGGGTTATTAAAGGCAGGTGGGCAGAGGGCAGCGGGGTTATTAAGGGCAGGTGGGCTGAGGGCATCAGGGTTAGTAAGGGCAGGTGGGCCGAGGGCATCAGGGTTAGTAAGGGCAGGTGGGCAGAGCAGAGCGGGGTTAGTAAGGGCAGGTGGGCCGAGGGCAGCGGGGTTAGTAAAGGCAGGTGGGCCGAGGGCAGCGGGGTTAGTAAGGGCAGGTGGGCAGAGCAGAACGGGGTTAGTAAGGGCAGGTGGGCAGAGGGCCAATGAAACAAATTCAAATGTTACATTTAGGAATAAGGGCAGCGGTCCGTATCCGTCTATCTGTCGATTATATAGCGCCTTTCACATTCACCTATCAGTCTGTCTACTTTTTATAATACCGGAGAATGGTGACACGTTTCTGTGAAGGTTGGACACACCAAGGATGAACTTTGCTGGACAACACAACTAGGACTAGCAGAGGATTTTGAACGGATGCTCACCCTCAGCTCGGTCAACCTGGCCGACTGTCCCTCGTCACTGAGCCTGTCCTGCTGGTTCTCTCTTCTCGTTACCCACCCGGCCGTCGCTCTCCGTTTGGCTTGTAAACTCCCAGCAGCCGCTGTCTGAAGTGCTCACCTCCTCAGGACGCTGCCCGATGTCTTTGGAGGCTCACCTTTACCTTCAGTTTCACTGGTTTTCTATTGTGGCCGGAGTCCAGTTTAGACCACAGGTCCTGACCAGCAGGTCCCCGCACATCCCATTTCCTAATGGTCTCTGTCTCTCTAACTCACTTCAGATGGTCTTGTCCACTTGGGCCCTTATACTGCCTTTGTGTGTCTATGAAACAGCATGGCTTCCAAATCCCACTGTAGTTCTGACTGGGGGGACAGAACGTGAGTGATGAGTCAGAGCCCCGGTGTGACAGTGACACCTCAGCTTGAGGCCAATTGTACATCAAACGATCAAATTGAACTTGAGGGCATCAGCTTTGGCATGAAAAGAAATGCAGAAATGACCAGGATTAGACACGGAGCACCATGGAGTTATTGACGTCATTATCAGCTGAGATGTATAGAAGACAGTGTAAATCAGTGAAGATGGGCGCTATATGATAGACAGACGTGAAAGGCACTATATCGTTAACAGATAGATCTCTGAAGTGAGGACTCTTCTGGTTTTGCCCTCTTCCTGCTCTGGTGAATATGACAGAGAAACTTCAGCTTTCTAGAAGGTCACTGCGTTTGTATTTATTAGCAGATTTCTGTAGAAAAACGTGAAAGTTTTCGGCCGAATCCCCCAACTGTGAGAGGGAGAAGAGCAACGCAGGGGGGGCGCGGAGAAACGGCGACGCGCAGCGCGCTCCCGAAGCGCAGCACACGTGGTGTGTGACGTTCCGTTCCAACACTAAAATAAGCCAATGACGAAACACCACTCGACTCCCACACCGAATGTCTAAAAACGCCACGGATGACTAAGAGAGTTTTGTGAAAGACCGCAAATTAAACAAATGTGAAGTCCGCCTCACGCCCCCATAGCCCCGGCTGCATGGAGTCTGCATCTCCTCCCCGTGTGTGCGTGAGCTTTCTCGGCGTTTCTCACCGTGATTTACGGCTTCTGCTCATCGAATGTAGATGTGTAAATGACGGCGTTCTGCCGTTGACTGACAGATTACCTGCTCTGTCCCACTTTACGCCAGCACTGCACCCCCCACCCCCTTACTTTCGGTCATTTGAAAGCCGTCACCCCATTGATTGCTATGGCTGGCTAGGCGGGCACCCCTCCTGCCCCAACTACTCCACACCACACATGAGCTTAAGCGAATTAGAAGCCTGAAAACACGAAGGAGCCCCCGTCGCCGTCCATTAATGAGTGTTTCTTTCACGGTTCAGCCTTCGCAGCGCAGTGCGCTCCATTTGTCCTCTCTCTGCTCAGTCCCGCACACAATCACGTCAGATCTTTGGGTTTATATCGGGAAAGAATTCACACACCGTCTGGAATAACAAATGAAAACCATTAACAATTTAGAAGCACCGCCAGCGCCCCCAGTGGTGGCAGTACGGAATTGCGTCGCTGTAGGGGCGATGCTGTTTGTTGAGCTCCCGTGATGCACTAACTCATCGCTCCTTAGGCGGTGCTCTCTGTGTTTCACTGACCTGTGGAGGATTCGGATTCTCCACCGGTCCACTCACCTTCCTTTCTTTTCTTTCGTTCTTGCATTCTTTCCTGCACCAAACCCAGAAAGTCTCGGGACCCTCCAGTCCGCAGAGCCTCCCTCTCGTACATTTCCGGCTTTTCCCGTAGCGCATCTTCGTGAGCAGAAGCAACATCATTCACAAAGATGACGAGCGACTGAGTTAACGGCCACAGAACCCGGATACACAGGTACCCCCGCAGATCGCGCGATTTGTCATTTGGGGCCGCGTTAAAAGGGGCGAGGACGGGAGAGCGAGCGGATGAGGGGACCAGAGAGGCCTGACTGGCTAGCTGGCTGTCTCATCGATTTATTTTATCTGCCTGTGGTCAGTGCAATGAGCGCCCGTTGGCAGAAGGGGTGCGAGCAGCCTGGTGTGAAACTGGCGAAAACGAGTGTGCAACAGAGCGCAGCGCCCCACCGGAGCGCACACAGACACACACGGGCTGGCGGCGTGCGTACATTCGCGACGCCGGCCATAAAGGCAATGGACAGCCACAGGGGGGCGCTACGCTCTCAGCTACGGTGGGCCCCGCAGGCTTGGGGACATCTGTGCTGTAATGAAGTGGTCGTTACCTGCGCAGGAGAGGTGAGCAGTAAATGGGTGGGCATGTCGAGCCGGTGACAAACAGGTGGCCGCAGAGCAGAAGTGGGCTTGGGCTTCAGTTCCTGGTCAGTGTGAGTGAGGGCACCGGGGCTGACGGGGGGATATCGAGGGCGAGGAGCAGAGGCGGACAGGACAGGGACCTTTGAAAGACTGACTGTCTGTCTGTTACGTAGTGCCTTTTGTAACTTACTGTATATTGTACAGTGCCTTTCATAAGTTGCTACATATTGTATAATGTCTTTTATTATATACGTATAATAACCTTATTGAAAACGTATCTATCTATCTATCTATCTATCTATCTATCTATCTATCTATCTATCTATCTATCTATCTAACCCTGCCTACTATACCAAATTCTATCTATCTATCTATCTATCTATCTATCTATCTATCTATCTATCTATCTATCTATCTATCTATCTATCTATCTATCTATCTATCTATCTATCTATCTATCTATCTAACCCTGCCTACTATACCAAATTCTATCTATCTATCTATCTATCTATCTATCTATCTATCTATCTATCTATCTATCTATCTATCTATCTATCTATCTATCTATCTATCTATCTATCTATCTATTATATAGCACCTTTCCCATCTTTTTATTTCTACTCTTTTATTTCATAATTGAATGTTTTGTGTCTTATTACTTTACTGATGTAAATGACTCCATCAAGCTCAGTGTCTAATCCTTGGCATCGCTGTACCTAAACTCAAGCCAATGCCAACGCTGATGCCCTGAAGCCGACTTTGACTGACAGCTGTAACAGAGGGGCGTTGGGTCTGACTGATGCTTTGATGACTGTTTATGATCGCATGCCACCAAGCCAAGGTGTCACTGTCACAGAGACTCTGACTCTTGTCTCACTTTCTGCCCCTCCACAGTCAGCGATGCAGTGGGATTTGGAAGCCATGATTTCGCTCCTCCTGTCCCGCACCCCAAAGCCGGAGCTGGGGTCTCGGCCGCTGCTGGCCCTGCTGGCCGGCCTGTTCGTCCTCTTCTTGTGGTACTGCTATCGGATTGGGACGGACGACCAGGAGCCGGACAGCTCCAGCAGCAGGCGAGCCAGGGGTCGGATAAAAGCGCTGGGTGTGTCCGGAGCCATGGGCGGTGAGGTTGGACTGGGAATTATCGGCATCACCCCATCGGAGCACGGCTACTTCTCTCCGATAAGTGCCGGCCATCCTTTCCAAGACCTGGACCAGGTGTCGCCAGGCCGACGCAAGCTGTACAGGAGTCTGCAGGACTACGCCAAGCGCTACTCGTGGTCTGGCATGGGACGAGTCCACAAGGGGGTGCGAGAGCAGGTGAGGCTTGTGTTCTCTTTGCTCTTTTGGCTTTCAGAAGCCCCCGGTGGATGTCAGCTGGGCATCTTGTTAGCTGACCACAGATGTCCCTGGTAGCCCTCAGATGTAAGTTAAATTGTCAGATATATGTGTCCAGTGAGATACATTTTTAGTGACTGGCATATGGGCACAAGTCACCTTCTCCTTGTCTACCTCCAGGCTCGCTACCTCTCTGACCGCCTGTCCATCCAGAAGCCCAAGCTCTTCTACCTGCCTGATGTGCCAAGCATGCCATACTTCACACGGGATGCCCAGCGGCATGATATTGAGGTGCTGGAGGCCAGCTTTCCTGCCATCTTGGCCGAGTTTGAGGTGGTCTACCAGCGTGGACTGGAGGGCAAACTGGGGTGGACCAGTGGAGGTACACAGGCTAAGGTGAGAGGATCGAGCCATAATTCATTATGAGCCTCTAAGTGGCTGCTGGGGGGGTCCTGGTAGTCGCAGTGTATTGGGCTTCTCTGCACTGTGGGGTCTTTCCATAGGGCTTGGGGTTAACCTCAGAATAGTAAGACTGGATGTGCCATGGAGAGCTTAGGCACCAGCAAAACAATGGGCACCCTGTTGTGGTTCTAGAAAGCTGTAGCCATTAAATATTGAGGCGTTAACAACGTTTAGTCTTGGAGGCATGATGGGAAACACAGTCACCCTGGCTACTGAGGCAACATGGGAAATACAGGCTTTAAACACTGATGCATTGTGGGGTCTGAATCCTACTGCCAAAGTACTGAGGCTCATGGGAAATGTAGTCAGTAGGCGAGGGCAGGTCACCTTGTTAAGGCATGCTGGGAACTGTAGTTCTAAACATGTGGTGCGTTTTGGGGGTTCACTGCAGAATGGGGTCAATGTGGGAGTCAAAGAGCTGAACATGAAGCCTGTGTGTGTGGGGGGGTGGAGCCTAACAGTGCGACTTCCTCTTTCAGGGCCACTTCTCCTTCTTCCTCTTCACAAAGGGGGTGTGGGTGCCCCAGAACTGCCGCAGCTGTCCCCGCACCTACCGCGTCCTCAGCTCCCTCCGCACCTTCATCAACGGAAACATCTTTGGCAATGCCGGCTTCTCCCTTCTGCAGCCTGGCACCAGCCTGCCAGGGACCTACGGGCCCACCAACACCCGCCTGCGCTGTCATCTGGGTGAGAGGCCGAGCTCCTTGGGTTCACACATCTGACTGGCCAGGGCCATCCTGTCACCCACTAACCCACCCTCTGCCCCCCACAGGTCTGAAGGTGCCCACAGGGTGTGAGCTGGTGGTGGGCGGCGAGCCACAGTGCTGGTCGGAGGGCTACTGCCTCCTGGTGGACGACTCCTTTCTGCACACGACGGCTCATAACGGTAAGTCGAGTCGAGCTGAGTGGGCCGACCGGTGGCTCTGGGGTAGTGAGTGACAATCCAGGTGACTCTCTCTGTCTGTGCCACACAGGAAGCCCCGAGGACGGCCCCTGCGTGGTCTTCACTGTCGATCTCTGGCACCCCAACGTGGCTGCTGCTGAGAGACAAGCCTTGGATTACATCTTTGCCCCTGGCCGGTGAAGCAGACGTCCATTTGAGACCACCGACCCACCAACCCCTCCACCATACCCTGTCCACTGCTGTGCTTCCAGAGCGTAGACCTCCGAGAGACTAGACCCCAACAGCTGGGGGGGGATGTGACCACCTCCCAACGTTCCTGACCAGACCCTGGCATCCTGGGTGGTCCCAAGAGACGTCTGCCTCTTACACTCGAGTGCCTGTCGTCGAGGGTCTGCTTTGTATCCGGCATGACGGCGGCCTGGAGGACATGTGATCATAACGACGCACTTCGATAAAACTCACCGAGAAATGGGGTGTCAAATCAGACCGTCCCACTCGAGCGTCCATCAGTCTGTCTCTGTGCCCCCCACTCACCTCTGTGTCGTCCATCCATCCCCTCTCTGTATAACAATTGCAGTTTTTATTGGAAATGAATAACAGAAAAAGAAAAAAAATCAGCAACAATGTGGCCGAGTGGGACTCAGTGCTGCCACCGCCTGGACAGGGCAGGGATTGGCATGGGTAGGGTGAGGGGGGGTACGGGGGACACACTCATCCATGGGTTTTCTGGGCTCCTGTTTTATTGGAGAGGGGGTCCCTTAAATTGGTATCAAAGTGGGGGAAAGGGGGATGCAAATATGCCAACTCTGTTGGTGGCTCACCATTTGGATGCCAGCTGTTAAATTCTGAGGTGACCCTCTGACTCTTACGAGGAGTGATTGGGGTGCAGACTTACTGGGAGAGAGCGTCGGGACTCTCAAGGTGAAAATGTATCATGGGGACCCCCTGAAGGGTCACGAGGGGTCCAATGGGAAATGACTGTGGATGGGATGCCAGGCCGTTGTGGTACTTTATTATCATACAGGGACTGGAACACAGGAGCCAGGTCAGGAATTGTGCCACCCGAGTGCTACTTGAGAGACCCCAAATACTCCCCTGCTGTGCACATATTGAACCCGGGTTCCAATTGTGGGGAGGTAGCCCCCCTAAGCCTTGAGGTCCCAGTTTCAGCTTTGCAGAAAGACTTTTCAGAAACTGATCTCGGGTCCCTGAGGCTGTGCTGCAGCCCCCCACACCCCCCAGGCCTTGCCCAGATGATGTAAATGCGAGACCACCCCCCCCCCCCCCCCCAACCACTGTGCTGCCCGACTTCTGCTTATTTCAGGCATGTGGGATGAGTGTAAATACCTCAATGCCGTCTGCATCTTGAACCCGGACCCCTGAAATTGTCAGACCCCCCCTAACTATTGTGCTGCCCGCCTTCTTGTTGTTTTAGCCTGGCACAAATACTACAGGTAAACGGAATTGGGGGCGGGGCTAAAATGAGGATGAAAGCAAATAATGAAAGGAACGGAGTGAGCCCACCAGCAGGATCCCCCCCCCATAAGACAACTCGTCATGAAGACGCTGCGTAAGTGTCCTCCTGTATTGTCACTTTAACGTGAACTGAACGCTGTGGGCATTTCTGAGTCGACGAGCCACAAGGGGGCACTCAGGTAAACCAAAGGTAGGCTGCGGCTCAACAGAATGCATGGAGGTCTCGGTCAGTCAACCGGTAAAACACTGACTGGCCGGAACAGCAGCTGGAAAGAAAAGCCCCCTGTGGTGCCCCCCCACCCCGGAGCACTGTGGTAGAGTTAGCCGTGGAGTGTCCTTCATCTCAGCACAAACACGTGGCAGCAGGCAGCTTGGGCGACGTCCACCTCAGATGCATCTCAAATGTTCGAAGCAGCAGCCCTATCATATAGCGCCTTTCATATCACATCATCTATCTAATCCTGCCTACTACACCAAAAATCTATCTGTGTTATAAAGCGCCTTTCACATCTATCTATCTATCTATCTATCTATCTATCTATCTATCTATCTATCTATCTATCTATCTATCTATCTATCTATCTATCTATCTATCTATTATATAGTGCCTTTCACATCTATCTGTGTAATCCTACCTACTTCACCAAATTCTTTCTATCATATAGCGCCTTTCACTTCTATCTATCTATCTATCTATCTATCTATCTATCTATCTATCTATCTATCTATCTATCTATCTATCTATCTATCTATCTGTGTAATCCTACCTACTTCACCAAATTCTTTCTTTCTTTCTTTCTATCATATAGCACCTTTCATATCATATCGATCTATCTAATCCTGCCTACTACACTGCAAATCAATCTATCTGTGTTATTTAGCGCCTTTCACATCTATCTATCTATCTATCTATCTATCTATCTATCTATCTATCTATCTATCTATTATATAGTGCCTTTCATATCTATCAATCTATCATATAGCATCTTTCACTTCTATCTCTCATTATATAGCGCCTTTCACATCTGTCTGTCTGTCACCACAGTTCAAAGGCAGGCACCAGAGCTCCTTAAGATGTTCAGAGTTCAGTTCCCTAAGGCGTCTATCACGATTACCGCACACCAATCAGATGCATACCAGTGATTTTTATTTGTGGAGATTTCTTTCTTTTTATTGAGAAGTATAAGAAAGTATAAAAGTTATTGAATGACAAACACTTTATGAACACGAGTATCTACGACGCCTTCAGTCTGGATTGCTTTCCACAGCCTGTGACCCTGACGATGAGACCTTCATTCTTCACAGCAATCTGGGGGCACACAGAGTCACAAGGACCGGACAGGCGGTGTTGGCACAATGGGGACATGTGATCCTAGGAAGCGCTCCCATTGGCTAACACACTTACCCGCCCCTTTGACCTAATAACCTAACTGCTTAAACCCGGCAGCACATTTCACACTTAATTACGAGCGACCAGCAACCCCAAGAAGGCATCACAATCAAGATGGTGGCGTTGTTGGCTCAAACACTGGGGCGAGTGTAACGACACTTTGGTTTTCTTTCAGTGACACAATTTTTACATTTTTGATGAGAAAACCTGTGGCGGGGTTTGGTGCGTCAAACAGCTGGCATCTTTCACAGATCTGTTATGCCAAGGATGGTGTGCCCACATGCAAGGCATGTGTGAAACACGAGAGGCAGCAGCCATGGAAGAAAAGACAGAGGGGCCGTCAGGAGTGTCCACAGTTTAGAGACAGCATTCAAATAGCAGCCATGAGACGTCCACAGCTGTTTTTATGGGAAGGGTGGACCTGAGCCAATCCTGAGAGCAAAGAGCACGAGGCAGGACTAACGCAACAGCATCATGGCAGCCCATTGCATGGCCCACTCACACACAACCATTAACTTCCACTCCAGGAAGAATTGGCAAAAACCCATGAGAACACAAAACAGAACAAAGACAATGACGCCAGCCTCTGAGCTCTCCATTGTGCCACGGTGCCACCCTCAGATTGAGTTACATGTTAATAAAGACCCCAGCGTCAGTGAGCCTTTTGTGTCCACAGCAAACCTCCAGCAACTTGGCTAATAATCGGCTCAGAGCCATCAAAGGGGCAGACCCTTCAAAATTAGGGGGCCATTAGGAGGGTCCTTATTGTCACGAGTGCAGCGCGATTCTGATGTGCACGGCCTGAGGAGCACGCAACATGTCGACGATCTAAGACCCTGATGAGTAAGCAGAAAGTGGCAGACCCTGAAACTTCAGGCTACTGTACCTGAAAAACCTGTCAGTTAGGAAAGAAGTTTAATCAGGAGGGGCAGATAGATAGATAGATAGATAGATAGATAGATAGATAGATAGATAGATAGATAGATAGATAGATAGATATGAATGGCACTATATGATAGATAGATATGAATGGCACTATATGATAGATAGATAGATATAGATAGAGTGAAAGGCACTATACGAGGGTTGTCTGGGTTCCGTGCGGAATTTTATCGTTTGTCGAGTGTCAGCCTGTTGAAACCTGTTCTGCGGTGTAGAGAGATTATTCAAGTGGTTGCATGTTTTTGTTCAGATGTTTTGCTCCCTCTCTTCCTTCAGAATGAACACGAGAAGCAAACGAACTGAGAGTGCGCAGCCGGCGCTAGCGGCGAAGCTCCCAACTCCGTGCGTGCGTGACTTTCGAGTGATGATTTTTTACGACTTTTCTGATGGTTTAATCCGGTCGGTGGAACGCACCATGTTTGCCATCTTTTTCAACATCGATGGCATTGTCGCGTCAATTCCGCTGATGGAGTGGAAAACTGTGACCTCTGAGTGGCACACCACTCAGTGCCTACCTGACGTTTTTTCTGCGATGGCTAGAGGCCGGTCCAAGAACTTGCGAAGGCACTTTTTGCATCATGACAATGCGCCAGCCCACACGGCTAATGCGACGAAGCATTTCATTGAAGACAGTGGTGTCAACGTTTTGAACCCGCCACCCTACTCGCCTGATCTTGCACCATGTGACATTTGGCTCTTCCCGAAGGTGACAGAACCCCTGTGAGGCCACAACTTCAAAATTCGACAGGAACTGATTGCAGCTGTCAAAGAACAGCTGGACAACCTCCCAAAGACAGCCTTTCGCGAGTGTTTTGCGGCGTGGGTCAGAAGAGCCCAAAAGTGCATTGATGTTGGCGGTGAATACTTGGAAAAAGTTTAAAAAGGATTGAAGTACATGAGAAAAATAGACAAAAAAATCCTTGGCTACTTATTTCGAGTGATTCCGTGCGGAACTCAGGCAACCCTCATATAATAGATAGATAGATAAGCCATTATTAATAGATAGATAGATAGATAGATAGATAGATAGATAGATAGATAGATAGATAGATAGATAGATAGATAGAATAAAAGGCGCTATATAATAGGTGGTAAATCACACTGATGTGCCTGAACACGTCTCTCCTTCTTTGGCTGCCATCTTCTTAAATTGGTTCCTTTTCTGTTTTCCTCTTTTCCTTTCTCCATTTGGCACGCTGGCAGGTGAGGTGCCCGGCCTGTGGTCTCATGCTGTCAGTAGTGGCATTTGAACCCGCGTCCTGTCTGCCCACTGCTTTGTGTGTACACAACAAGTCACATGGTGTCAGTGCCCCCGATTCCAGCAGGTTTGAGGTCAGTGGTCTGTGTCAGTCTTACTTACATGTGGTCCTCCTCACCTGGACGGTGCCAGCGCTGACTAATTGTGCCACTGCACATGTGACCCCCCCCCCTTTTTTGTCGGCTCCTTTGTTCTCTTGTTTTTGTAACTAGTCAAGATGCCGAGTTTCAGAAGGTTTGTGGGTGACAAAGGTCACATACCAGCGCCTCCTTACAGCTCAGTCAGATCAAAGGTCTCACTCGGGTTCCTGTTTAAAGCCTCAGGTCTCCACACCCACTTAAAGGCCTGCAGATTCCTGAATGTCCCCCGATGGAGGGGTGGGGGGGATGGGCGGCCACAGCTGCTGTGCGCTTGATGCAGGAGGGAGGGAGTTGTCATCGGAGCCTGGCGTGCCACTGTCCACCTGAACTGTGGCTGCCAGCCGCCCTGGCCTTTCTCGATTCGTTTCGTTTTATTCCTCGTCTTTGTATGAATTTCTTTATTTCGTTTTCCCTTTCAGCCAACGGTTATGCAGTTTCAGCCTCTCAGGCTGTCAGGTTGCTTTGGACCCCAGGTGAGGAGAACGAGGCGGTGACGAGGGGACAAAGCAGTTGAGAGCCTGTGACAATGACAGTGCAGAAGACCTGGAGATGCCAAAGGCCCTTTTTAGGGCCCCCTCAGTGGTCCGGTGTAAAATAGCTGCTGAATACATTCCTCCGGCCCCCCAGGTTGCTGCGTTGGTGTTAACAGTGGGATATCACTGAGTAACAATCCCAAGGTAGAGGTCTAGCACTAATGGTGGTGGACCACGTGACCACACTTATGACAGTTCACTTCAGGCTGGGCAGACCAGGTCACCTCACCCACCTCGAGTGTCTTGGGGTGACATTTGTGTTACCCCTGGCAGTGTAAAGCCCCCGGGTCTGGAGCTGAGATGGCCACACTCTTCAGGAAGCTGCGATCTGTAAGAGGGGTCAGGGACACACCGATGAAGATGGCTATATAAGTGAGACCCGGCGCCCCCGCTGCTGAGACCTGTGAGAGGGGCTGCCAGCCAAGGGGACAGTGTGGCACTCGGTGAGCAGAGGGAGGTGGAGCGGCTGCTGTGGATGTGTTGGCATGGAGGATGAGGCAGCTGGCAGTGCGTGGCATCACAGAAGACCTGAGGCCTGAGCTAAGAAATGATCAAATGTGTAACTGCTGGTTCGCTTAGGTTTAAATATCGAAAACATAAGCTGTACGTTTTGAGGTCACCAGAACAGAGCCCACATGTCCCCGAGGAGCTGTCAATCCACCCTAATAAAAGGATGAGTGTCTGTCAATCGGAGTGTCCATTCAGTTGCTATGTCTGCCATTCCAACAGATGGTGCCTTACAAACATATGGAGCGAATAAAAGGCATTGCATTTGTCATTCTAACAGATGGTGCCTCACAGACACACAGAAGGTGTGTGATGTGCCGTCTTTTCAAATGACAAATGGAATGCCTTTGGTAAGTACATGCATTATAAAATAGTTTCCGCTAGGCGGTGCACTGCTAACGTTAAGGCTGAGCTCCACGTCCATTATTCACATTTTACAGCTGCTTGTTTCCATAAGCGACTTGAACACATTAAACGATGAGAGTTTAAAAGAGGGAAAGGGAACACGGCAACGGCAAAGCCCGACGCAGCAGACTGGCTGGCCAGAATACAAGAGGGTGGGAGTAATAAGCTGTTCTGGGGGTCCCCATAAACTTTGTTTTCCACAGCTGAGTTAGATGACAATCGAAGTTAGCTCGTGCCTTCAGAACAGGGGGATCTCGCTTCGCCTCTGGATTACGGGTAAATGGGGAAATCTGCCAATGTCCGGACATGATGTCACTCCATTTATCGAACACAATTGCGACACACACTAGGAGTGACAGAGTAAAACACTTCGCTTTCTGAAATATTATTTTTAGATATCATTATCCAGTTTAAAATCCTCCTTTTTACCCAAACTAGTACTAAATCTGACACTTTTGAATGATTTTCCGATCAGCTATCAGAACTCCTGTAGAAACAGCATAAAGAATTCGCTTCACTTTAACTTGTGTCAATGCCTGTTTAGTTTTTTATCTTTCTCCGCCGCAGGAGGGGGGGCAATCGGCTGGAATTTTAATCAGCCGTCAACTCCAAGCCTCCTGGCTACTCCATAATCCCCCCCCCCCTCCCCCCCCCCCACAGCCCCATGACTTCATGCCAAAACAGACGCTCACCGCCCTACTGAACTCTACAGGGGGAAAGGAGAGGAAACGAGAGGGTAGGGTGGGGTGAGAGCTGGCGAAAGAGAATGAAAAAGATAAGGAAGTCTGAGGGGGGCTGGGGGTGAAGGTGGGAGGGACGAGCGAGTGGACAGGCGGGCAGGCGGGCGGGCAGTCGGGCGGAGTGAATAATTTAAGAGGGCACGGAAGGGACGGCGCAGTGCACGACCGGCGTCCACTTAGAAGACCTGACAGGTGAGAGCGCGGCTATGCGCGGGCGCGAGTGCAGAAACGACCACCGTCCTGCAAGTGAGGGACCTCCACGTAAGCAGGAAAAAAAAAAACCCAAAACCAAACAGCAACTCTTTAGGCGTCAGCAAGGAGTGCGGCTCGAGCGGACTCACGGGGGGCGCGCAGCCGGTCCTGTCGCTCGCGGATTTGTTATGAAGGAGGCTTCACCGACTATAGCGTGGGGTTCGTGTAACGGGCACGCGCCCGGTTGCTTTCCATCACCCACTTACATACGCACTGCTCCTACTTTGTCCTTTGCATCAGTTGCTACCTAAACGTTTCGATTCATTTTCTTAGCCATCGCTTTATTCCAAAGCGACTTTTTAAAAAGAGGTCAACACGGCGGAGTACACTTCACTCTGGGGGGCCGTTTAAACACATCAGCGCCGTCTCGTTACGTGTGTCGCAAGTGCGTGGAGTTCGCATGCGCGTGCTCGTATATTTTCGCGTGGAGTCTGCGTGAGCTCAGGTGAGCGCTGAAGCTGGCATGCGCGTGCTCGTATATTTTTGCGGGGAGTCTGCGTGAGCTCAGGTGAGCGCTGAAGCTGGCATGCGCGTGCTCGTATATTTTCGCGTGGAGTCTGCGTGAGCTCAGGTGAGCGCTGAAGCTGGCATGCGCGTGCTCGTATATTTTTGCGGGGAGTCTGCGTGAGCTCAGGTGAGCGCTGAAGCTGGCATGCGCGTGCTCGTATATTTTTGCGGGGAGTCTGCGTGAGCTCAGGTGAGCGCTGAAGTTCGTATGTGTGTGCACGTACTTTGCCTGAGTGTGCGTGGAATGCAGGAAGGAGCGCGGATGCATGTTCGCGTGCACGATTGCGTGGAGTCCGTGTGCAAGTGTACGGTGGAATGGACAAAATACAAATACATCCATCCATCCATCCATTTTCCAACCCGCTGAATCCGAACACAGGGTCACGGGGGTCTGCTGGAGCCAATCCCAGCCAACACAGGGCACAAGGCAGGAAACAATCCCGGGCAGGGTGCCAACCCACCACAGGACACACACAAACACACCCACACACCAAGCACACACTAGGGCCAATTTAGAAATGCCAATCCACCTAACCTGCATGTCTTTGGACTGTGGGAGGAAACCGGAGCGCCCGGAGGAAACCCACGCAGACACAAATACATAAATAAGCAAATAAGTAAAAGTATTGTGCCAGTAAATTACTAATAATAACATGAAATGTCAGCCTAAATGACGAAAGGATGTCACGTAGTATTTTTGTTGATTTTTTTTCTTTATGTGTTTATTTGATGATTTCTTCCTTTACACAACAAGTAATAAACCCTGCAATGAAAACTGTCACTTCCACTCGTCAAAGTTGGGAGGGTGGGCTCTAGCGAGTCCTGTGTTTAGATTGGCGCCTCACAGACCATGTCCGCCTGTGTGCGCGTGCACTGCAGCAGGGAGCGCGGGTGCGTGAGGCCAGTGTGCGAGTGCACCTGGGTCGAGCCCGAATGCACATGCTCTGCCAAAGGGCGCTCGGATGCGCATGTGCGTAGGCATCTGCGCGCTCCCTTCTTCGCCCTCCCTTTTAAGCTCGGCGTGTCATTTTTTTGTCAGTATTCCCCCTTGTGGATGGTAATATCGGTTTGTTTCTACACTCATTGCTTGCCAGGTGCCAAGTGTTTGAGAGGAAAGAAAGTCATGCAGAAAGGGGGCTGGCTGACCCACCCAAAGAGCTGGCAGGCCCATGGAAGTGCCCTTTCACCCTCCAGGTCAGCAGGACATCAGGGACGTTTTCACCACAGTTTAACTTTATTGATTGGCCCTTCGAGTGCAGGGGAGGTGGGATGTTATTTCACTTGCCAAGCCAAAGGGGGCACTCTCCCACCATGAAGCCTGTGGAGTGGCTGCTTTTCATGCCCAGCTTCATTTTTCATGTTAATTGTAACACCTCAGCCTGGTCATGGAACTGGCTCTGTGTCACCCTGCCAGGTATTGGTGTGGCACTGCTGGTTGGTACCCCCCGTCCCCTTAAAGGTATTTGGGCCACTTTGTTCTTTTAGTAAATGTTTAGCTTCTGCTCTCCAGCTCTGATGGTATACAGGGGGCACTCTTTTATCATTCAGGTTTGTGCCAGGGCAGTGAATTGGGACCTTAAGGTCAATGGGGGTTACATTGCACCTTTTTAAAGATTATTTGGGGGTCCCAGTTGGGTTTACATAAGAGGACTGGAATTTTGGGGATAAAAAGGCCCAAGTGGACCCCCAGGGGTCACGGCTGGGCACTGTGCCCGCTGCACAGGCTCAGCACTTTTTTCAGTGGCCTCACGATGACTCGACAGAAGGCGATTGCGTCATCTTCTGCCCTAATCGTCCCCAGCGCTGCACGAGATTTGAAGTCAGACGGCAGACACGACATTTTGTTGCGATTTCAGACAGCTGGGGCTTTGGGTTGAGCCGAGAGCTGTGACGTCATTTTGAGCTTCATGTTATCTTTTACGTTATTCAAGTCGGCCTCTAGGGGTCAGTAGAGTTACTTTTCGGGGAGGCCTGCCTTGTTGGCACTCACCCACCAGCTGGTTTCTGTTCTCTGCATCTGCAGCCATGGCGGAGGACCAAGAAGAAGAACGGCCAGAGCTCTTCCCCTTTCGTGGCATCCATATGGTCCACTACTTCACGGACAACTGGGACCAGGTGGAGGCGTTCCAAGCCAGGCCTGATGATGTCGTTGTGGCATCCTACCCAAAAACTGGTACTAGTGGGGTAGCAGATGTGGAGGGGCGAGGAGGTGGGCACCAAGGGTTCATGGCAGAGCATTCCTCTTGTCTTTAATTTGGTTTTTTTGTTTCTGCCCTGCAGGCACCACCTGGGTCTCCCAAATCGTGGACCTCATGTACTGCTTGGACGACCCCAGCCGGGTGCACCGAGCCCCCATTTATGAGAGGGTCCCCTTCTTGGAAATGTCCAAAACGGAAGACTTTGAGGCAGGTGGGCTAGAGCCTGCGAGTGGCTAGGTGAGTCTCCATTTGGCGTCCTGCCGGTCACACAGCTGGTCCTTGCTTTGTCCGCAGGCACCACAATTCTGGATGCCACGCCGTCCCCCCGGCTGATCAAAACCCACCTCCCCGTCCAGCTGATTCCACAGTCTTTCTGGGACAACAATTGCAAGGTGAGACCACCTGGCCGGTAGCGGCTGCCCAGCTGAACACCTGAGCCCTAGCTAACCTCCTCCCCAATTCCCCTGCAGATCATCTACACGGCCCGCAATGCCAAGGACACAGCCGTCTCCTACTTCCACTTCAGCCGCATGAACAAGATCCAGTCGAGGGCGGGCACGTGGCCCACCTTCCTCGAGGAATTCATAAATGGAGAGAGTAAGCCACGTGGTGGGAGGGTGGCAGGGCGGGTGTGGTGGTAATGCTACCTGTGCCAGAAACACATGGTGGTTGGTGTTCTTGTGCTTCACAGTGGTGTTTGGGTCCTGGTATGACCACGTGAGGGGCTGGTGGGACAAGAAGGAGTCGCAGCCCATCCTGTACCTGCTCTACGAGGACCTGAAGGAGGTGGGCAGCACTGACTTGTCACCCCTATCGCTACCCTTGTCTGTCTCTGCCTTTAACTCCGTCTCTGTCACGCAGAACCTTCCACGTGAGATAGACAAGATCTGCCGCTTCTTGGGCAGGGAGCTGAGCGTGGCGGACAAGCAGAAGGTGGTGAGCCAAACCAGCTTTGACGTGATGAAGAGCAGCCCCATGGCCAACTACTCAACCTGCTCCGCTATGGACCACAAGGTGTCGCCCTTCATGAGGAAAGGTGAGTGAGTGAGGAATGGGGCGGGGCTTGTGGACTGGATGGACAGGTCAGAGGTCACTCACGCCCTCACTCCCCTACAGGTCAGGTGGGCGACTGGAAGAACCACTTCACCGTAGTGCAGAATGAAAGATTCGATGAAGACTACAAAAGGAAGATGGAGGGCACCACGCTGATGTTCCGCACGGATATCTAATGACACCTGGGGGGTGTGGGGGGGCACGACGCGCTCAGTTCAGCTGTCAAACTGTAGGTGTGTGACGCTCTCCCTGTGATCATCCATCCTTCCATGCTGTGAAATAAAAGATGAAGTGCAAGGGGACCTCGACAGTCGGCTGCGTGTCATTTATTAGATTAAGCTGGATGGGGGGCTTCAGTGGGGAGGGGGCGGTCGCTGATCACCCTCCGTGTACCAGAGGGTCCTGGAGGCCATCTGACAATGACCCAAAACATGCCAGTAAAATCGGTCAAAAAAACGTCTGCAAAAAAAGAAACGGAAGATTCTAGAATGGCCCAAAATTGAGTCCTGTGGAGATGTTTTGGGGGTTCTTAAAGAATTCTACATGGAGGTTTGGGAAGAACTTGATGTCAGACTGCTAGAAACTTGTAGGAGATGCACACCAAACTGGAGGGGGCCATCGCAGCTCTGGCGGCCAAGGGTGGTCTTACTCCTACCACAGATGGAAACGGCAGATGTGTTGAATAAAGTATTACAGTGCCACTTGTCATTGCTTTGTTTACCTAAAGACCCTCAGTAAATGAAGAGCAAACCTCATTGTATCTCCATGTATAAAAAGAAACGAAAAACCAAGCACTTTATGAGGGCACATGACCACTCCATGACAGGCGCTATAACATACCAGTCCGTCATTTGCACTCCTCTGGTGCTTTGTGACTGAGGCTGGCGCTCTCCACTCATCAAGGTCCATCCATTAGGAGACCCTCTTACAGGGGGAGGCAACAACAGGACACCGCCAGTCAGATGTGTCACTCCGCCTGTGCCACTTCCTACAAGGCACTATAGGAAAAGATGGCTTCACTACTAGACTGACAAGTGATCCCCCGAGAGTGGGCATTGCCAACCCGGGGTCCTTCCCTTGCCTGACTGGTGATCCGCAGGGTGGTATACATGGCGCTATAAAGAAAAAGGCTGATCTAGGGCTTAGGAGTGGGTGACAGCTGGTGAGACGACGTGCCAACTCCGCACACACCTGAATAAGTGGCCTTTGTTGTAGATGGGGGGGCTGACTCTATGAAAGGCACTATAACTGAAAAGGTGATCGAGTGCCACCTGCTTTTGACTCCCAGTGTCTGTGGCTTTAGGGCAGCGAATGGTGCAACACAAGCTACTGGGGGGACTGGGGGTGCAGAATTGCCCCTTAATGGTTCTATTTGCTGCGATGGGTTGGCGCCCTGCCCGGGGTTTGTTTCCTGCCTTGCGCCCTTTGTTGGCTGGGATTGGCTCCAGCAGACCCCCACGACCCTGCAGTTAGGTTATAGCACATTGGATAATGGATGGATGGATGTTTCTATTTGATTAAAGTTCAACCATTAATAAGCCAAGCTGTGCCAGACTTCAATGAGGACCAACTCAGCCCCCGAGACCCCAGTCTGATCTTCAGTAGACTGAGCCCACCGAGTTTTTTCCAGGCCCACCCACTTTGCTGCTGCAGTTTTGTAAATGAAGTTCCAGCAGGACATTAAGTTTATACGTCGGGGGGCAGCGAGCGGCTGCCAGGCGCTATCTACAGACATTATAACTGATGATGCCCTGTTCAGGACTAAGCGGGTTTGAAAATGACTGGCTGAGAAGGGCACTGAATGTGTGCGGGTGGATTGGCTCACTTGTTTGAAGTGACTTGGCAATGCCATGTGAACTCAGGTAAAGGCACTATATACAAACAAAGAATATCAACTCACTGAACTGATAAACCGACCGATTCAAAATGGACTCTGCTAGTTGGGTGACATAACTCAGCTGTACACCCGCGCTCCCTCCGTCTTTGACGTCATTTAAGGGACACCACATTGGCACACTGAGGCCTGGCACAGCGTCACAGTTGGGCTCTTTTCCAAAGCAGCTGGCACCAACATGCTCTGCCCTCCATGTCTCTGCTTGCTTTCTTTTATGCTCACAAAGTCGCCCACTGTCGCCTTGGCAACAAGACCCCACCCCCACACACACAAATGGCTCGTCTGCAGGTCTCTGTGCTGCCCGTCCTCCTGCTGCGGTTCCTCAAAGTCCAAAAAATTGGAAGATGGCATTTGGGCAGCTGATACCCACTATGAAAAGGGATAAACAAACTCCATAGTGCCAGTCAGCTTCAAATCTTGGCACCAAATCTTGAGCAGCCTGCCCCCTACTGGCTTAGCGCTGGTATCGTAATGTTAGGGTCTCCTGCAAAACTGATGGCAAACGTTCATTTTCTAAGGAACTCCTGATCCTGGAGTGAGACCTTCAAACGGACAATTCCACGTAAAGAACCACTGAGTCCACTTTATTAGGCACAGCTTTACATGCCCACTGGCTCCAGTTTCTAAGACTTTATGTGATGGTTTTAAAGTGACCTGCCAGTGTCCGTGCCACAAAGTCTGGAGTGACATGAAGCACCCTGGTTCTGCTGTTCTGGTTAGGAAGGCGTGAATAAACTTTACAGTACATGGCCAGCTATGAGGTGGCACTGAGGTGTGCAGCCTGACTTTATTTAGGGTATGCGGCCGGCTGTAGGTTGGCACTGTGCCCTCTGAATAAAGGCGTGAGGGTGCCATTATTCTATTGCCTACCTGTAGGGATGGCGCCGTGCCATTACAGTACATTCCCAGCTATATGGGTGGCACTGAGGTGTGCAGCCAGACTTTATTTAGGATATGCGGCCAGCTGTAGGTTGGCACTGTGCCCTCTGAATAAAGGCTTGAGGGTGCCATTATTCTATTGCCTACCTGTAGGGATGACACTGTGTCATTACAGTACGTTGACATCTATATGGGTGGCACTGAGGTGTGCAGCCAGACTTTATTTAGGATATGCGGCCAGCTGTAGGTTGGCACTGTGCCCTCTGAATAAAGGCTTGAGGGTGCCATTATTCTATTGCCTACCTGTAGGGATGACACTGTGTCATTACAGTACGTTGACATCTATATGGGTGGCACTGAGGTGTTCAGCCAGACTTTATTTAGGGTATGTGGCCGGCTGTAGGGTTGACACTGCGCCCCCTAAATAAAGGTGTGATGGTGCCATTACAGTATGTGGCCAGCTGTAGGGGTGATGCAGTGCCATCAGCTCAAATGTTACAAGTGTGAAGGCTGCCCGCTGACAGCGTGTTCCTTGGTGTTTTCTGCCATTTACTTTATTCTCTCACTCCTTGTCTTGGGATCAACCAGCTAGTCAGTGAGAGAAGATCTAACGTGACACAAAAGCCATTAAATCAGAGGTCCCTGCTCAGTCAGCATCTTGTTTCACAAGGCTTCACCCGGGCAGACACACCTTGGTCTGTGCACACCGACGGGTGGGCCAGTTAGTCATCAACCTTCTCCCAGGGACGATGTGCCAACTCTCCATTCTTAAAGATCTCCACCCCACCTGGCACACCCAAGAGACGGTGTGAGCCCAGCAGAGACTTCTCAGATCCGAGGCTTTACAAGCTGAAGGTCCAAGGTGACAAATAATAAAAATCAGCTTGCAGTAATGAAAGATGGGATGAGGGGCCAAAGTGCTGTTTAAGACCGAGCTTTGGAGATGTGCCCACCAGGACTGAGTATGCGGTACCTGGCGAGATGCCAACTGCAGGGAATCAACATTTGCTGTGTCATGCCACCATGACTATCACACAAAAATGGACAAGAGACACTGGGATCAGGTGTCTTGTGTTAGGATATGCTGGCGAGGCATCTTGCTTGGGTAAGGAGTGACGGCAGCCATTGTGGATCTTAGAGATTCAGAAATGTGTGCAGTCAGCTAAGCAGAACGAGAAAATTCCACCATTTGGCCACAGTGAAAAGTCCACAAGGGGCAACCCAGAGACATGGAATTGAACCCAGGTATCTGGGAGTGTGAGGCAGCAGACGAGGATGACAACCTGAAACTTACAGGCAGCTTCATATGGCGGCCATGTAGTCTGATGTGCAACCGCTTCGTAACTTTGGATTTGTCAGATTGGGAGCAGCTCAGGGGTGCAGCAAGTCCTGCTGACATCTTGAGGGACCAGTCACTGTCTGTGTGAAGAGTATGAACTCTCCCAGTGTCCTTGTGGGATTAGAGAACGAGCGAAAAGTTAGCAGGTGACTCCAAGTCTACCAACGTGGGTGTTTAAAGGGGGGTGCAGTGCGGCCAGCAGTGGACTGCCACTATGCCAGGATTGACTCCTGCCTTACAACCGAGACATTAATAGATAGATAGATAGATAGATAGATAGATAGATACTTTATTAATCCCAATGGGAAATTCACATTCTTCAGCAGCAGCATACTGATACAATAAATAATATTAAATTAAAGAATGATAATAATACAGGTGAAAAAAAAAAAAACAGACAATAACTTTGTATAATGTTAAATGTTAACGTTTACCCCCCCTGGTGGAATTAAAGAGTCGCATAGTTTGGGGGAGGAACGATCTCCTCAGTCTGTCAGTGGAGCAGGACAGTGACAGCAGTCTGTCGCTGAAGCTGCTCTTCTGTCTGGAGATGACATTATTTAGTGGATGCAGTGGATTCTCCATAATTGATAGGAGCCTGCTGAGCGCCCTTCGCTCTGCCACAGATGTTAAACTGTCCAGCTCCATGCCAACAACATCCTGCGGTGCCAAGAACAAAAATCACAACCAGAAAATGGACGGCTGGACAGAGCGTCGGACTTGAAGTGGCGCCCCCAAGTGTTTGGTTTTCACTTTACATGGCCAGAAAGTGCACGGCGTGAACGGGAGCAAATCACACCATCCGAATGTACTTCAACTATAATAAATAAATAAATAAATAAATAAATACACGAGCAGCAGTACGAAGTTGAGATCTGCATCTTCCCTGAACTTTCTCTTTCCATTCACAACGTGTTCTCATCTCTTATTACTCGTCTTCAGTCGCCCGTCCACCCTGCTGGTTAGCGCTGCCGATCACGGAGCACGTCAGCAAACTTCAGCCAAATCTGGTAAAGCATTTGGGAATGTTACGTTATTTAGATTTTCTGTTGTAGAAATATGGAACAGCCCTTCATGATCACGACGACTTGATGTACCAACGTCAGCTTTTAAACGGAACGGGAAACGGCGAGCGAGTGAGTCCGACAGTCAGTCAGCTCAGCATTATACAAACATCGAGAGATTATCACTAAATAATAGAATAATAGAATAACAATACATACAAAACTACAATGATGACTGACTATAATGCTAATAATAATTCATTAACCTTGGAATAAGAATTCATCCATTCAAAATTACCGGAAATTAATTAATGGATTTTGGTTATAATGCTATAATAGTAATGATAATAATAAAAATAATAGCATTCTATGCTACATTAATTGAATTCAAGCATGTTTGATTATAATGCTGAAAATATAATTATAATAATAAACCCATTTTAAACTACAGTAAATTATTTCAAAAATATTTATTATTAATATCATTATGGCTAAAAATAATACATTTTAAACTAAAGCAAATTAATGGATTTTGGTTAAAATACTGTAATAATAATAATCATAATATTACCAATAATCCATTCTATAAAACAGTAATTGAATTCAGGCATGCTTGCTAATAATAATAATAATAATAATAATAATAATAAATCTATTCTAAACTACAGGATATTTAAAAAATGTTTATTAATATTATGATTAAAACTAATACATTCAAAACTAAAAGTAAGTTAGTTAATGGAATAGTCCATTCTAAACTACAGTAAATTAATTCAAGCATGTATGATGACATAATAATAATAATAATCCATTCTAAACTAAAGCAGGTGAATTCGGGAGTATTCGGTTATTATATTAATATCATTATTAATGGTAACAACAAGGCCTTATCTCACGAAGCTCCTTTCACAGACCACACCATCATAACGAAAGTTCGAAATCGGCCGCCCAGAAGCGCATGGCTGTTTAATTATTAATTCTGTAGCCAGTGGCACCGCGGACCTTGTAACTGGGCACTGCCCTTTTCTATTAAAGTTATTTTCAGAAGAGGCGTGGCTTTCCATCGGGTCATAAGCAGGACACGTTTTATGTAGTGTTTGCATGAGAGGCGTGGTTTTTATTGGTGAATAAAAATCACCGTATTAGACGGGCGGAGGATTCCAAGAAGCGTTTGGGGAGGGGCCTCACGTGCTTCTCATGTGTTCTTCCTCCTTTGTGTGTGTTGTCACTCCTGTCGTGCACCCGAGTACACATTTATCTCAACCCCGTGTGAAATCTAAACGGACCCCATAGACAGACAATCGGTCAATATACAAACGAAGCCCCTTATTTTAAATCATCCATGCCCGCAGTTCTTTAGTCTTCCAGGTCTTGCCCCTACTTTCTGGCTGCGGCTCTTCCTGACCCTGACCTCAAGCTCGGCACCACCGTTTGTAACTTTGGCTATTCTGCCACTTCTCGGCACGCATTAGGACCCAGCGGACATCGCCACCCAGAGTCTCCCGTTTCCTTTTTTGGAGAGTGCGCACGCGCTGTTTTCTTTTTCTTTACGGACTGAACTGGGAAAGGATGAATTCATTTAAAGTAGAACGCCCCCGGACATAGTGGGCTCGATTCCATGGCGAGTTTATTCTTAACTCAGTAAATAAATAACAACACTTGGGGTGGGGGCACTGACACTTCACCGGCCGCTCCTTTGGTTGTCCTCATCTGACTGCTTGGGTGAACGGGAACGAACGAGCACGGCGATAGCGCACGGGCTCAAGCATGAGGTGAGCGGACCGCCGTTCGCCTACGTTTATTGTTGTGGCGCCGCATACTGGCGTCACCGGGTATTTTTCATGACTAAATGCTTGTTTCCATAAACTTTATGTGCCTTTTCCTAGGCCAACACCGGATCAGTATCAGGCTGCCATGCTGCTCAGCGCCGCTGGGGACGCACTCGGCTACCGTAACCAGCTGTGGGAGTACAACGAGTCGGGCGTAGCGATCCACAGCGAGCTGGCCGGGCTAGGTGGACTGAAGGCCATTAGGGCAGCGCTGCCGGACTGGCCGGTCAGTGACGACACGGTGCTCCATCTGGCCACCGCTGAAGCTTTGGTCGCAGGTGACAAGCGTGCTGTCGCGCTTCGGCTGCACCCAGTATGCTGACCATCAACCCTCGCGGCGCCCGAGAGATTAACTGGTCACAATCTGTCATTTTAGGTAAAGAAGGGGATGAGCTGCTCCAAGAACTGGCCTTCCGCTATGTAGAAGCCATGAAAGACATGGAAGGCAGGAAGCCGGGGCCCACAAGCATTCTGGGTAACTCTGTCCCTCTGCTGTCCCCCATGGTCACGCGTGGTTCCCATTTATCTCAGAAGTTGACTACTGGCTTGCTGTTTTCCACGCAGGCACCTCTCAGTTAATGCCGGGTACGCCGTTAGGATTCCGGATCCCTTTTAACCCTGAAGCCACTGGCTGTGGAGCGGCCATGAGGTCCATGTGCATTGGACTGAGGTGAGGAGCTGGCGGTCACTGGCCAATTTGCGGTTTCTCTCCATCCTAATATTTCCCTCATGCCTTTCCCCCTCCTTCTAAGGTTTCCCCGTCCAGAGCAGCTGTCAGACCTGATCAGCGTGTCCATTGAGAGCGGCCGCATGACCCACCACCACCCGACTGGTGAGTGTGTGTGTGCCGTGGAGCAATGCCAGTACCGTGTGGACATTGCTTATGCTTACAGGTATCTGCTTCCTTTGCAGGGTTCTTGGGGTCTTTGGCTTCGGCCCTCTTCACCTCCTATGCTGTGCAGCAGCGACCCCTTTTGACGTGGGGGTCTGGCCTGATGGAGACTCTGCCAAAAGCCCTGCAGTATGTTGAGGGAGTGGGTGTTGATGTGGCAGAGAACCGCAGCGAATGGAGCTATTTCAGTGAGAAGTGGGCTTGGTAAGGGTGTCTGTCCCGTGTGAGGAAGGATAGGTCCCGCTGTGTGGACTCTTTTTGGACTCCCCTCTTTTCTCTTGCTTAGGTATTTGTCAGAGCGAGGGCTTCAGTCGAGCGAGGGGCCCGTGAAGTGGCCCACCCCCTATGGAGTAGAAGAGCGGGATGCTGTCTACAAGACTTTCAGTTTGTCGGACTGGCCGGGGCGTAGTGGCCATGATGCCCCAATGATAGCCCTGGATGCTCTGCTGGGGGCCGGTGCAGACTGGGACGAGCTGTGTAGTCGAGCCATGTTCCATGGAGGTGGGGAGCCATCCTTGCTCCTCAAGCTGGGGCAATATCCATCCCCGTGTCCCTTGCTCTCTTAAATGGCATCAATCTCTTCTTTTGCAGGTGACAGTGACTCCACAGGAGTGATCGCTGGGTGCTGTTGGGGGGTCCTCCATGGTCTTTCTGGGGTCCCAGAAGGAAACTACTGTGAGCTGGAGTACCGGAGTAGACTGGAGCAAGCAGCAGAGCAGCTCTTTCAGCTAGCCTGGGGTTGAAAGTGTGGGGGTCAGGGTGTGTGCTCCACTCTGTGCTGGAGTTGTTCAATATTGAGGTTCACGTCCATAGCCAGAAGAAGCTGGCGTTGCCAGGAGGAGGTGCCACAGAGATGCCTCTGCTGACGTCATGGGTTATCAATTAAAACTGAAATGGATTAACAGTAGACTGGCCTGGCGCTTGGTTCCTTTGTTGTTACGATGGTGTATTTGGTGGACACCTTTATCCAAAGTGGCTTCAGGTAACAGAGCTATCTGCCTGGTCATTTTCCAACCTGTTATATTCTAACACAGGGTCACGGGGGTCTGCTGGAGCCAATCCCAGGCAGCATAGGGCGCAAGGCAGGAACAAACCCCGGGCAGGGTGCACACACACACACACACCAAGCACACACTAGGAACAGTGTAGGACCGCCAGTGCACCTAACCTGCATGTCTTTGGACTGTGGGAGGAGAACATGCAAACTCCACGCAAGGAGGACCCGGGAAGTGAACCCAGATGGGTCTCCTTACTGCGAGGCAGCAGCACTACCACTGTGCCAGCGTGCCGCCCACCTGCCTACCTACATATTTTTCTTATTTAACCACAGAGTCAAGTGACTCACAAAACGCCCAAGTCCCATTTCTTTTCAGCCTTTGTCCACAACTTGCTGAGATTATATAAACAGTCTCGGCCTGCACCCATGTCACATCTTCAGTGACTCGGTCATTGCAAGTGTGATTTTTGTCACAAGTTATAGGGATGGCGCTTACTTAGCTCAGTGCTCAGCTGCAAGTACAAGGCTTAAAATACCACAAAGCTGAGCTCAATCAGATCTCAAAGATGAACTAAGACAAGTAATGGTGGAATAAAGAATCCATGGAGTGAATAACAGGACAGGCGTATGGAACAGTGGAGCAGGTGCAAGTGGCTACTTGAGGTCTCATCCTTACCATACCACAACGCAGTAGGGAATGTAAGTAGGTGCTCAATGTTGTTTGGCTGCCAAAATGGGTTGACCTTGCAATACTTTTATGGTGCAACAAGAAAATCTGAAACTGTGCAGAGAAGTCATGAGGGAGTCCTGTAATCGGCCGACCTCCTCAAGGCGACAAATTCTAGCAGGTTCAGTCGTTATGTGGGGCCGCCGCCCCCCTACACGACTTTTAAGATTTCCGTACAGTACATAAGGCGATTTTAACACGACTTGCAACCTCTTAAGTGTTTTTTCAAATTGGCCTGGTGAGAAAATTGTTGAAGTTTGTAATGTGACATGCAAGGCAGGAGAGACTCTGAGCTGATCCGGTGGCTCATGGGCTCTTGAGGTTCTTTTTTGAAGTCAAAAATATTCGGATCATTTTAGCTCGAGTTTGTCCAGCTTGAGATGTCATGTGAGCCCATTCAGTGTTTCTGTTCCCATTGACCAATCACAAAGCTACAAATCCCTGATACCATTGCATGTTTGTGCAGTTAAACAGATTGGCATTCATAATGTATTATGGTAGGACATCAGACACGGGCCAATCAAGTGAATACTGACGGCAGGCTCACTCTATCCTTCAACCAGAGATACTGCACAAATATCACATCATTCTACATGGTGCCAGTCTGCGTAGCTACCAGAAAATGTCACCAAGTGCTCTTGATGCACCCCTTGGGGATTAATAAACTATCATACGGTGCCTTTCACATCTATCTATCTATTATATAGTGCCTTTCATCATATAATAGATTAGATGTGAAAGGCACTATATAATAGATATATGGTGCCTTTCACATCTAATAGATAGATAGATAGATGTGAAAGGCACCAAGATAGATGTGAAAGGCACCATATAATAGATAAATATATGGTGCCTTTCAATCTATCTATCTATTATATGGTGCCTTTCACATCTATCTATAGATAGAGTGAAAGGCATTAGATAGATGTGAAAGGCACCATATAATAGATAATAGTGCCTTTCACTCTATCTATCTAGCCACACAATCACAGAAGATTGTTTGAAAGTCTCCCAATTCTCCATTAGTCTGTAAAATCCTGGACAATCAGTTGTTAGAATAAGTGAGTAGTTAAGTGTGTGAGGCGACACTTGAACTTCTGATGTCATACTATGTGAGAAAATCACATATAGTAAGAGAAGTGAACGTTAGCCTTGTGACAAAGTCGGATGCCTTCACCATTACACCACTTTGCACAGCTATGCCTGTACCGTAGGATCATCATCACTGACACATTTACAGAGTACAGTGACATTCTCTCTTGTATGTGCTAAAGCACATGTGAATACTGCGTAAGAAACGGGACACCCACAAATGGTCGGTCACCACAGAATTCGGCCACTTCGATTACATGCTTCTGTGGTGACCCATTCCAAACACATCCACGACTTGTGACCCAAAGTTTATGAAAAACTGCCGCTATACCACACTGCACAAAGACACATGTGACATACACTGGGAATCACTTACTTGTTCAGACAGCACTGGTTTGTGTGGTGGAGTCACTGGTTAGTTGCTATCCATCACTTCCAGGGATTCCGAGTTTGTGTCATCTGACATTCACAAGGCAATGGGACCCAGCAAGCGTAGTTGTTATGTGTCCTCTGACTCAAAGTCATGTAGCGTGATGCAGACCTGAATGTCACACATTGAGCAAGACATGAGAACTGGGCTGTTGGCCTTTGCTATTACCACACATTACACAAATCTGAACATTACACATACCGGGGATCCCAGTGTTGTCCAGACAGCGTCATCGGGGGTTCACTTGATGGTGTGGGTCACCATTTCTTTCTTATCCATCATTCCTAGGGTCCTGATTCTCTTTGCTCTAGGCAGGACAAGCACATCAAGAGTACATACTGGCCAGCCAGGCACAAGTGTAAACCAACAACAAACTTTATTAAGAAAATAGACATGAAAATTTGGGCAGCAACAATGAGAACAGTGAAAGAGACAGAGAAATTCTGTGCCTGCCTCCATTTGACAGGTGCAGCTGCTCCCCATGCCGTTGGAATATGAGGAGATGCCAAGGTAAGGAATCACAGCAGGTTAAATCGTGCGCTCCAGCAGGTAGACGCTATTCTGACATGAGGTGGCGATGAGACCCTCCTGTTTGCCGCTGCTGCACACCGAGGTGCTATATACTCCACCAGGAAGGTCCAGGAATCGGCCTGAAGTCTGCCAGAAGACAAAGGAGGGGTTAGCAGGCAGGCCCTGTCTGCTGTGTGCTCTACATATGTAACTGGCACAATGTCTGATGAAGGGCAGTGAAGGTTTGGACTTAAAATGCAAGGACTCCCCGTTCACAAAATGACGAGGAAGTAGAGGGGAGATGAAATCAAATGAATAAAAATGCAGTCACACTATGACCAGGCCCCAGCACATTAAAAAAAATAAATAAAAAAGACACCAGGCACGCTAACAGGAGCAGTGAGGACTCTGGGATGACAAAGGGAGAAGAATTGTGCAATGAGAGCCTGACCCGCTGCCCTAAATTATGGGCATCAACAAGTGAACCCCTGGGACCAACTTCTAAAAGTAAACAACCCTAACCCTAACCTTAATGAGATGGAGTGCTTAATAGTAGAAATAATGAAAGCTAACAGCAGCCATTACAAACAGCCAATAGCAGTCTACATGTTCTAAAACAAATAACATAAAAACAAAGAAAAATATTATTTTGGTCAGAATGTGTTTTAACAGCATAGTTAATGAAATGTTTATAGATGCTTAACAGAAAATGTATAATGCGTACCAAACCTAAAGTATTACCCAAAAAGGCTACCAGAGAGGGACTGGTTTGTGTGTTATGCATGAAAAGGCACCTCCAACTGTCTCCTTACGTTACTGTCAAGTCTTTAGAAACAGAGAGGAGATGACAAATGAAAACAACATCAAGCCAAGTGTTGAAATGCCAGTGGCTGAAGGTTTTTGCTCCAACCCAATGGCCTAATTGCTCAGGTGACACTTGTGCCTCACTTTAGTGGTCTCGCTCGTTAAGATTTTGAACCCTTATTGCTTAATTTAATCTTAAACAGCTGCATTCTCAGTTTTTAATTGTTCCCTATTAGCAATAAGATGCAAAGGACAAAGGAGCCAGCAGTTCTGCATTTAGCTTGTTTCCTTTTACACCTTTGTGTGTTTATCGTGCACTATCACTGTTTGGTTTAATTGGAAGGAAATGGAAGAGAAAAAAGTGAAGGACTGAGAATTACTCCTCCATTTTAGACTTCACATTATTTTTATGATATCCTTAGAAAGGGAAAAAAGATCTCGGATATGAGAATGACCGGACATGGTAGAGTTAAAGCACTAACAAGCCATGAAATTAAATTATTGGCAAGGATTGTTTTCTAATTAAGCAACTGGAGTGGATCAGAAACCTGCAGCCACTGCAGCCCACCCCGGAAATAAGGGTCTGAGTCAAGTTAATTAAAATTATAGTAAAACAAGTTCATCAGCAGCGAAAATGGCTCACTAATTAAGAAGATGGTTAGAATGAAAACCTGCAGCCACTGCAGCCCACCAGGAGCGGAGCTGGACACCACTGCTCTACTCTCTTCTTTCCCCAGTGCTGTTATGTCTTTTTTCATAATATGGAGACCAAAACTCTACACAGTTGTGCAGGCCTCACACATCATGCTGTATAATCTATTAAACATTTAATGGAGTCTCTCCCCCCATCTTGATACAGGCGATTACATCTGAGATACAACGGATTACATTTCTTTTGTTTTTCCAATTGGAGCACAGGCAGGTGAAGTGACTTGCTCAGGGTCACATGGTAGCACTGGTGGGATTTGAACCCCCAACCACTGCACCACACTGCCGGATTACAAGCCCACTTGGTTTCCTAGGTTCTTCCAATGAGGGGTCCCCTTTACATTTTAAGCCTCCCACTGTGTATTCAAATCAAATGCTTTACACGTCCTTATGTTAATTTTAATCTGTAATGATTCAGCTGATTCTACATTATCTGCCATTCCTCCTAGTTTAGTATCACTTGTTAGTTATCCTCCAGTGCAGATCATTTACTGTATGGATGTTAAAAACAGCAGCAGCTCCAGCACTGACACCTGCTGGACACAAGTTGTAAGTCACTTAATTCTAATAAAATTCCCCTTCTTGACCTCATGACCCCTTGTTCTGGTGTTTAAACCAATTTTTGCCCTCAACTCACTTCTTTTAGTTTGATTACTAGTCCTAGTTACTCAAGTCTTTTTGTAAACCAAATACACAAGTTCATATTCACCGCTATGATTGTATGCTTTCATTGCATTCTAAGAACTGTACGTGTACAAATGTAAGAAATTCAGCTTAACTGGAAAGCAACATAAATATGAATTAAATGAAATCACATTTCAAAAGTGCACACGGCCTGTATCCTAGAAGCGATGGGTGCAACTCCTGGACAGGCACCCACACGGTCCTTACTAATGTTGGGCTAATTCAGGGTCCCAAAACAACCAAACCACCATGACACGTACGAGTTGGGAGAACTGCGACGATGCGGTTTTTACTCCATGCTCCCATTCAGCTTCTGGGAGCTCTGAACCCGACACCGTCGGTAATGACACCGATGAGCTAGACCAGGGGTCCTCAATCACAGTCCTGAAGGGCCGCAGTGGCTGTAGGTTTTTGTTCTAACCCAGTTGCTTAATAAGAAAGCAATTCTTGCCAATAATTGAATTTGATTGGCTTGTTGGTGCTTTAACTCCACTATGTCAGCTCATTCTCATATCCTAGATTTTCTTCCCCTTTCTAAGGATATCATCCAAATGATTTGAAGGCTAAAATGGAGGAGGAATTCTCAGTCCCTGACTTTCTTCTCTTCACTTTCTTCACAAGTATTTATTTAAACCCAATAGTGCATGATAAATACACACAGGTGTAAATGGTAACAAGCTAAATGGAGAAATGCTGGTCTCATTTGTCATTAGCATGTTACTGCTAATTAGGAGCCATTAAAAACTAAGAATACAGCTGTTTAAGACTAAAATAAGCAATAAGGGTTCAAAATCTTAATGAGCGAGACAACTAAAGTGAAGCACAAGTGTTACTTGAGCAATAAGTGCTTCTTATTAAGCAATTGGGTTGGAGCAAAAACCTGCAGCCACTGCGGCCCTCCAGGACTGTGATTGAGGGCCGCTGAGCTAGAGAGTGAGGCACAACAAAGCAAGGGGATGGTGCAAAAAGTGCAAAGTGCTTTTATTAAAATCAACACAACAAAACAGTGTTCAAATAAATAGTGCTGTGTCTCAAAAATACGTCTTCAAAGAAATAATCCATGAACACAGAAGTGAAATCGTGGAGGTTAAAATCCATTAGAAAAAAAAAAAACAATGGCTGGAAGGTGTCATTTTAAAATCAGCCCGGTGCCTTTCTACTGGCGATTTCTCCCGTCCAGGCCATGCACCAGGGGTGTCACCGTACCTGCAGGTGACCTGCTCTGGCCTGCTGGTCTGCAGGCTTCCCGATCCCTGGCTTCAGTTCTGCTCTCCCCAGACCGAGACTTGGGTTCCCCAAACGGCCAGATGCTCACACCGGGGCGTCCACTTCCCAAGCCTCCCGACTCCCACGGCGAGCCATCCTTCTTCCGGTCACTCCTGCTCCTCAACTACACGCTCAGCAGGAGTGACCACTACTGACTGCCCTAGGTGTTGGCCAAATACTCCGCTAGGGCTCACTGCTCAGCTTGCTCGCTCTCCTGCACCGGCTTTCCTCTCCCTGCTTCCTGCCTTCTTCTCCTGTAACCTCCGTTCACTTTCCCTTTTCTTTCCTAGCCACCTCGCACTTCTATTTATCACGGGGATGTTGATCAGATGTGGCAATCGGCAGCTCCCGGCACCAATTACGGATGCGGACGACTCCTCACCTGTGCACTTAAGTGAGGACCATCCGCATCACCCAGGAACCGCTCCGGCCACACGTACAACACTGCCTCACTTATTTATTTAAAAAGTGGCCTTTTTGACGTGAGCTGCGGACCCGCTACACCACAAGAACCTGGAGAGAATCCTGCCATCTTCGACACTGCTAGCCTGAAACCCCCCCTCCCCCCCCAACACCAACTCACCATCATGGTGTTCTTGTCGATGACTCTACACATGTTCGACTCACTGCCTGAGGCGACTATGTACTCACTCCCCATGTAATGGCAGCTGTAAATCTGTGAAGGTATAAGCACCGCCATGAGATGAAGCAGACTGGGCGGTCAGTGAGGTTCACTTACTAAGGCCCAGAGAGTGCTTACCAGGCAGTGTCCTGTGTGGTCATCAGGGATGTCACTCAGCTTGTTCCCCGTCTTATAGTCCCAAACCTGCACAGAAGGGTGGCAGTTTTAATGTGGCCCTCTACAGGAGGCTGCTTCAAAAGATCACACGACATGACACTCACCTCTAAGGCATTTTCTTTCCTCCATGAGCCTGTAAGAATCTGATTAGTTGAAGCGTCGACCTCCAGGGCATCGCCACAAATATGAGGACCGAACAGCTTCCTTGAGGGGTGCAAAAAAAAACCGCCAATGGCTTAACAGGGTGGAGAGGGACATCTGGAGGGTCGTAGGTCTAGGGCCATCCTTACCTCACAGCATTGACCTGATTCATGTCCCAGAACTGGAGAAAGACAGAGAGAGAGAAGGGTCACTTTATAGTGCCCCATGGAGTACGGGCCCTGCCCCACAACACTGAACTCGGTGACGTTCTTACCTGCACTGTGTTATCCCACCCGCCCGAGATGAACTCTGTCTCCATATCTGGGTGGAAAGCCACTGCAAACACCCGGAAACAGTGCCCATCCATCTTGTTCAACGCGATGCTAAGTTAGACACGAGAGGCACATGAGAAGAACAGCAGGGACTGAAATGCTGGCACAAGTGACTCCCACCTGCATACACAAACACTCTGAAGCTTACCTGCCCTGGCACGTCTGAACCAGCTGCCTCGTCTCCGTATCGTACACATGCAGCTTGCAGTCCGAGCCACTGGTGACAAATCGGGAACCAGAGGGAGAAAGTGCCACCGAGAGGGTCTGGCGTTCTCCCTCCTCTATGGAGCACAGGCACTGTGTGCCAGAGACGTGCCACAGACGCACGTGCCCACTGGCATCTGTGGGATAAGGAGATATGAGACAGGGTTAGGATGGGACAGAATGGGTGCCTATCCTTACACCTTGGGGGCACTCACACGTAGCCAGGAGAAGCAAGTCTATCCACTTGTCATTGATGTCCAGAAACTGTAGACTGGTGACAGGAAGAGCGGCCGTCAAGGTCTCGCTGTCACTCAATTGGTAGAGAAATGTGCCATCAGCCGGATGGAAGACCTGGCGCGAAAACCAAAAGAGCAGGATGAGGGGAGAGGGTGGAGGCGGGTAGCTCAGTCGCCTTGGGGAGACACTCACCTTAATGTCACCATTGCTCAGCCCTACTGCCAATAAGGTGCCCTTGCCATTGAAGCGTGACGTCATGACAACCGATCCGCAGTCTCTGCGCATAAAGTTACATCAGCGTCAGTCAAGGAGCACAAGCCGTGCGGAGGGGCACCGACCCCTAAGTGAACTTACATTTTGTTTCTGATCTTCAGGGGTCCTTCTGTACTTGGGTCTGGCAAGGGGCTGGCAGCATTGTCACTTGTCACATAGTCAGACTCATCCTGGTAGGCTGTGGCACGGCTGGAAATCAGGGACCGCCGGGGGGTCACAAATAGCCCATAAGACATGATAACTGAGCAGTGGGAGAGAAATGGAAAAAGAGGCAGGAGAGCAAAAACCTGCATAGAGGAGAAAGACAAGACAACACATGAGGTGCCTTTCACAACAAGCAGCAATACCAACAGGAAACGATGACAAAGAACTCGTCCCCTTCCTGATACCCTCGGTCTTTGTTTAACTGACACAATGAATGGCCTCAGATCTTTAGACAAAATGCGAGAACGTAAACCTGGGTGAACACACACAAGTTTCTAAATCAGTCGAACAAAATTACCCAAGAGCCCATCGCCCATCTGAAAGGTTTGTTGCCCCCACTGCCTCAATATCTGGTGGCCACACCGTTAGCAGTAATAATGACAACAAAAGGCTTCTCATCATTTGATGTCCATCTGTCACCTCACCTGCTGTTCTTTTCGTGCTCTTTGTCTGGCTTCACAACCCGAAGATGTTTGGACAAATGAGCAGACATTCTCCTGGAGAATATTCTAGCATGGTTCCTTCAGCAATGGCAATTCTTCCAAAGCATTCCCACCCCTTCACCTCTTGTGTTTTATTGTAGGACTGACCTTCTTCTTATTACTGTCGAACACCAAACATAGCGGGCCCCGTGTCTTCTAGAAAGTTCTGCTTCTGGAATAATGTGCTGTGGCCTGACAAGTCAAAAGGCTCAGGATCACCCACACACGTCTTTCCTCTTACTTAGCACAGGTTTTTGCCTTCCTCTATCATCCCCTCCTTCATTCTCATCATGGACTCCCCTTAACTGAGAGGCCTGCAGGTGTTTGGGTGCCCTTCTGTGACTTCCTAAATGAGCCTCACTGAAGCCTTGGGTTATTTTTGTGGAAGAAGTCCCCACTACTCCAAATGGTCCCCATTTATAGTTAATGGCTCTCACTCACGGTGGTGTGCTGGAGTCCCAGAGCCTTAGCAGTCAGGACAGGGTGACAAAGCCATGTGTGAGTTTCTTTTTAGCCTCTCTCTTCTGCAGTCCCCCTTTGGATTGAGGCCTACTGTTGTTCTGGACATGTGGTGAGGTTTAGATTAACATGGCTGCCAGTGTTTAGTCAGCGGAGCTTAATTATCAGTTAACATTGGTCAGTTGATGAAGTGAGTGACTAAGGGGGCAATGCAGTTGTTACATAACTTTATTACTTAAAAATATTACACAGCAATTTGGACATGGTGTTCTCTGTTTCCTCAGGTTCCCTTTATCTAATATGACATTTTGTCTAAAGGTCTGACGCCATTCTTTCTTACAAATAACAAAATCCGAGGATATCAGAACCAAGGCAAATCCTTTTTTTTCTTTCTTTAGCATTGGGCAATGGCGTGAGGTGTGAAGGACATGTGCATGTGTTACAGACTGACCCCATCAAACCATGTCCAGGCCCCAATACGTAACAGTCCACTAATTTATGGACACTTGACCTGCATCACCCACACCCGCAATGACCCAAATTTCAATTATAAAAGACAGCCTCAGCCTCCGACATTTCCTCGTTCTTAATTTGTAGGCCATGACTTGGGGCAGTGAGGCAAATTTAAAACATTGAAGGGTTGAACCAAAAACAGAATGCTCCGTTTTCAAGGGTAGTGCTGCCCTCTGGTGGTCTTATAACACAAGCACAACACATAATAAAAAATGAATAAGACTCGACTCATTTCACGGACTGCATTTGAAGCATAATATTACACTTACTATTTTCAGTGGTTTGAAGGAGTTGTTTTCTTTTATAATATTTTGTTTTCAAATAATAATAAAAAATAGTTCGTATTTACTTAAAGTTTGCAAAATACTTTCGAGTCAAGATTTGAAAGCCTCCAGAAAATGTTGCTTTCAATTTGTACATCTCTTGCTGGTGAAAAAAAAAATTATATATATATATATATATATATATATATATATATATCCTAATATTACACATCCGTGCAGTCTCCCCTCCTGCGTCCCTTCCACGAAATGTCAATTTTAATGAACACCCGAACTCGCCCATATAAAGCGGGCACCTGCTCTCTGGTTTTATTGATACGTGTTTATTATTCGTTTTCCATTTCCCAGCTCGTATCGACAAGAACTCACCTTTACCAACGTGAACAAAACGCCGTTAGTCTGCGGCTCGGCTGAAGCAAACACAAGCACGCGTCCCGCCGCCCTCCCCTTCTCTATTGCCGCACTTTTCACGCTCCGCGTTCTTACAAGTCCGAGTGTCTCTCGTTTCCACGACGACTGCCGTTTCCAGCTGCCCGCCCGAATACTCTGCGCAGACTCAGTAAGGACCTACAGTGAAGCGCTTGGCGCCATCTTTAACGAGGGCAATGGTTGTTTTAGCCAACACATGAGATGGCGTCGTCCTTATTTGCTATTGAGCGCATGCGTAACACGGACGGTCCGCGGTTTTGTATCAGCGGATTGAGGTGGCCGCTGCTCACAGCTGACTGTTCCGCCAGGTTTAAGAATGATCAGCTGACGTAACAGGCCAATGACAAGGTTTTATCAAGGGTGAAAATAAAAAAATGATTAAAAATAATTAGGAAATGAGAATAAAACCAACAGTATAAGGAGTTGGCGTGGTGATAGGTCGAGGGTTGACAGCTATGGTGTCCTCGGTTCAGATGCCACGTTAACGTTTCACGTTCTCCTCGCGCCCGCTTAGGTTTTCTGTACATAAACCATTTCTGCGACACCCGGAGATAAGGTTAATTGTAAATGAGCTGATTTTCTTTAGAAATGATAACATCCATTAATTCATTTGAGTTAAAGGAGTGGATGGATGAGAATTGCGAAGGCAGAGGACAGCGACGTGCTGTTTACGGGGTTGGTGGTGATGAGACCGCAACGACACTCGTCTTGTCACTTTTGGAATCTCCTTTAGTTTTACTGAATCAGTGTGACATTTACGTTTTCTTGTCCTCCGCTGTCATCCATAATTTGTTAATGGACAGATATCACTGGTTTCCAGTTCTCTCCATCAGTTTCTACTTTGTTTTCCCGTCTGTGGTTTTCTTGTGTTCTAATTCTGTGCTTAGTAATTTGCCAAGTCTTTACTTCCATTTTAGCTTAAAACTTGTCGCAGTGCTGGCCTGACTGCCGATGGTCCCCATGACAGGACCGGAGTGTCGTCTTGGGCTCCGGGGGACGATCTTGAAGAAGAATGACGTCAGCAGGCCCCGCGTGGCTGTGACGTCACAACTGCTTTACATGAATGAATGAAATCAAAGCGAGGAGCCTCTCGTCTTTTATGAATTACTTGTCACATATCTCAGGAATGCAGAAGCATTTGGCAGACCTCCACAAAAGCTGAGCCAATAGAAAAGTATTTCTATCGTGACATTAAATCTTGTTTTCCTTATCGTAAGAATTATTGACTTGGTATTTACGAATGTGTAGCTTATTAAGAAGTAAACTTGTCAAGTAAACTTTGCTTTCCCCATTGGCAGATTTTTGTGCTTGTGCATTTTATTTGCAGTGTAAACGTAATTCAAGTTTTTAAACTGTGTATTCACTGTGTTGTCACCATTGGCTCGTTTAGTTAAAGGATAGGTTTGCTATTTTTCAGGTTAAACTTAAGTCTTCACAATCACGTTGGACATTTAAAATTGTGTTGTAAAGTGCAGCTTTTTTTTTTTAAATAAATTTTAAAAATTCCTCGTCTGTTCCTGCAGTCTGCGGTGGGCTGGTGCCCTGCCTGGGGTTTGTTCCTGCCTTGTGCCCTGTGCTGGCTGGGATTGGCACCAGCAGCCCCCGTGACCCTGTGTTAGGATGACGACTGTTCGTGTGAGCGTTTATGAAGCGGATGATGGGTACACGGCTCCATAGGTGAATGAAAAAGCCTTAAAACGCACCAAATACGTCCACTTTGAAGCAGCAAAGGTCGCCCTCGGCGTTTATGTGGCGCCCATCCACGTGATCACGAAAGGAAACTAGAAATCGCGATTTGATCTCGGATTCCTGGAGCGTTTCTCTGGCGGTGAGAATGTGTTTCCTGTTTGCTGGTCTGCCCTCGGCCGCCATACGAAAGTCGACGTCACACATGGAACGCCAGGTCCACATCGGGGTCCCTTGTAGAAAATTCACTTCAGGTTGGTAAACACCCCCCTGGGCACTGGTGCCCCCTGCAGGCTGCTTTACTTGGAACTGCGACGGGGCCTGCTGCACTCGTCCCTCGGGGGATTCTTACCTGTCCCCGAAAACTTGTTGGAAGACAGAAAAGGGGCCAACCAGAAAGTAAGTAATACCCCGTCGGTTAAAAGGAGAAAAGTAATCAAGCGTTGCTAACTCGCAGCCAGTTTACCAAACTTACCAGTGACGCGCTCACAGCCGCCCACCCTCGAGTCGTCCGTGATGTGAAACGGTTCATCTGTCACGGAAGTGTTCAGGGGCTCATCTGTGGGGGGGGGCGTAAGGACACAACGGAGACCGCCTGGCCTTGAGCCGCAACACGAACCACTTGTGCGCTGCATTCATTGGCGACGGCGGCTCTTATTGTCCTTTCAGCTTGGAACATCTCCAGGGTTCGGCTATTGTCCCTGAGTCAAGGCAGAAAGGCATTCATGCAAGTGCCGTTTCGATTGTCTCTGTATTTCTTAACATCGAGCGGATTCAGAAAGCACTCCGACGCCTCCACTTCTGACATGTGTTGCAGCCACGTGCTAAAAGCTCAATAGCCCAAATGACAAAGTGAAATCAGAATTTCAGAATTTCTTAGCAAATTTATTAGCAAATGTAAGAGACGGCTGGCAGCTCAACCCGGCCGGGACGCCCCAGGGATGGAAGGCAGCTTTTCATGGACACTGTCTCCCCTAAAACACTCGATGGCAGTGGTGCCCCAGATTCCTGCAGGGCCTTATGGGACATGTAGTTTAATACCACAGCCCTGCTGGGTACCGTGGGTGCTGCCAGGGGATGCTGCAAGAGAGCCAGAGGCGTCCATAGCCTGGAAGTAGTCCCAAGTCACAAGGACGGAGGCTCCAAAGAACTTCCAGGTTGAAGAAAATTCAAGTTCCCCGTCTGAAGGGCAGAAGCACTTTTGGGTCAAGGACTATATAAAGCGAGCAAGCGAGCCGGAGTCGGGCGGAGGTGGGCAGGACAAAGAGAATGGCGTTTGATTCTTTAAATTCTGCTTCTTTACTTGCCTGTTTATTGTGGCTGTGGTGTTGATAGGAGACTCCAAACTCTTCTTACTGCTTTGACTTGGTGTCCTGAGCGTCTGTCTGTGGGGTTAAAGGGGCAACAGCGAGCAGAAAATCACATTGACACCCTCACTGTGTGCACACTGCATTTAAATCTCAATTTCAGTGGACACATTTGACATTTGTGCCCCTCACTGGCCCGTGATGACAAAGTGAGGTTTGCTAATCAAACGATTCAGGGGCTTCAGTGTGGCCCTTCCTCCAGTTTGCTTTAACTCTCCTTGAGATGTTTCTAGAACTTGAGTGGAGTCCCCCGTGTGCCCAACTGAATGGCCTGAATGTCATTTAGAAAGGCACGTGTAGAGAAGGTGCCACAATTCACACTGTGTGTCAGGACAAGAGACCCTGAAGCCATGAAGCCCCTCCGTAGACCTCCACGATGAAATGGCGGCGCTCAGGCCGAGGGGCTCAAACCACTTGTGTACAGGAGCACCAGAATTGTGGAATGGAAGATGTCTGGAACCATGAGGTCTCTTCTGAGGGTCAGCCAGACCGAGGAAACTAGACAACTGGGCATTTAAATGGCCATTTTTAGAGACCTCCAGGCAAAGTCCTCTGCTGAGATGAGAGAGCCCGGTGTTTATGGCAGAGTATCGGAGAGCAGGTGGAAGAAAACTGAACTCTCTGGGCAGAACTCCAAGCACTACGTCTGGTGGAGACCGGGCACTGCCCATCACCTGCCAAATGCCCTCGATACAGTGAAGCCCAATGGCGGTGGCAGCATATGCTATGGGGGTGCAGGGGCAGGGAGGCTCTAAAATACAGAAATGCAGTTATTTGTTATCGGCTGTGTGGCTCCCCCAAGACTAAATGTCAAACTCCACCCACGATGGAGACCCCCCCCCCCCCAAGAACACGACAGCCAATGAGCAATCAGCACGATTTATTCTTATACATGAAGTCATTCTGGAAAAAAGGGAAGCATACATAGAAAGACTCTGATCGTAATTTGCATATTCACAAACGGTCAACAGGCACACGAGAATATCAAGAATAATATTAATAATAAAAAAGTACAATAAAGAATCTGTTATCAGAACAATAGTGATAAATCATTGTTAGCAAAGGCACTGGGACAACATTTAGAACGAGGAGCACTCAAACACGAGAGAAAAGACCCCCGGGGGGCGTCCCTCCCGGGCCAGGCAGGTGCATGCGGCACGGTGCCCTCAGCACAGATTGGCACGAATTCACAAAGAGACGACAGAGAAGTCTGGAAGCACGTGTCAGCGTTCGGCTCGGCTCGGCTCGGCACCGCTTAGCAGCTACAGACGACGCACATTAGCAGAATGACTTTTCTTGTACTGTTTGTGTGTTTTTTAAATTATTATTTCGGGCTATGACACTCGTTCGGGGTCGGACCACGAGATAGCGAGACATGCTGCCAACGAGTGGCCATTTAAAGACGTTCTCCGGTAGTGACACACGACTTGGAAGAAGCTGATCACTCGGGGGGTGGGCGACCCGAGCGGCTGTGCCGTTTTAAGCTTCACGGGTGAATATTCCACTCGTCTTGTCTTCTTTAAACTCTGTCTAGGAAAAATATCTAGGAATCTTCCAAGCGTAATTTCTTCCAATGCATGTTACCGACGAATGCCCTGCTGAGTTAAACCGCTCTCCCCGCGGATGAGATTGGGTTTCGTCCACGCCCAAAAATATCTTGGAAAAATGAGTGGCAAAGTAGCGCTTTTTGTTTTTTGAATTCCACATCCGACAATTCGTCGCCGTTCGCTCTCCGAGTGTGCCACTGGGCACATCACTAACCGAGAGCGAGAGAAGCAGGAGCCCCCGGCACTGTCCACAGCTCAGCTCGCCATTCAGTCAGTCGCTGAACGCGGAGCCCGGCAGCTCGTTGGTCAGCGTGTGCCACTGTTCTACCTTGCGGTCTTTGTTCTTCAGGCAGTCGAACCAGTGTCGTAGGCAGTCACCTTTGGCGTTAAGACCCAGAGTCGCCCCGCCTTCAAACAAATAAAAGGTACAATCAGGAAGGTTCATCTCATATAGCGCCTTTGGTCGCCGCTCACACAAAAGTGTCTCCTCACCTATAAAGTCGTTGGACTTGCCGAGGTCGTAGTCCCACACGGTTACTTCCAGGGTCTTGCTGGTCAACTCATCGTGGCTGATCTCGTAGAAAAATTCCTGGAAAGAAGGAGAGAAGGCAGTGGTCACCGGAGAGCTTCGCCGACTTTGCCCAATTAATTTCTGCTTGCCACCACTAGAGGGCACAAGAGACCGCAGTCGGGCCAAGCAGAGCCGTGGCGCACCCTAAAGTGGTCCACAGTAGAGGGACCACCCTGACCTAACCGGCTTTAAATCAGTCGTTTGACAAACATCACACCAAAAAGACGAGGCGGCGACCACCACCAACGAACACATAAAGCACAGCTGAGCGCAGGCACAGACGACGAAAGCTGAGCACGTCGCATGGCTGGAGGCCCACCGAGCGGCGTCAAAGTGGACGGACAAGGCGGACACACCAGGCAGGGCACAAGGCCGCCGTACCTCATTGAACTCGGGATTCAGGGTCTTTTTCTTCACCACAGTTTTGTGTTTGGACCGCTTATGTGTGTCCGGTTTCAAGTACCTGAGGGGAGAGGAACGGAGGGGGACAGGAATGTCACTTTCCACACACGGAGGATGACAGGCAGACAGACAGGAAGAATTCGAGAGCGACAGAGAAATGGAGGAAGAGAGGGGGCGTGAGGAGTCTGAGAGAGGAGAAGATAAGGCAAAGGGGGGGGGGGTATGCGTGCGTCTACGGGGGGCGCCACCGCCGCTCTCATTAGCGCGCCGTGTTTGACAGCAGCTGCCGTTGTTTTCAGTAAATGAAGGGATAAGCGATCTGAGCAACGCGCCGGTAATTAGGCGGAAAGATGTGGGGGGAGCTATGGGGGGGTGTTTGATGGCAGAAAGAAGGAAGGAGGAGAGAAAAGGGGGGGATATGCAGGAAGAGGAAGAAGAGAACGAATAAAGGAGAGAGAGAGAGAAAAGGAGAAGAACACGTGAGAGGGGCAAAGGGAGTATGGAATAAAGGAAAGGAGAAGAGAAGAGAGAGGGATAGAGGGGTGAACAAGGAGAAGAGAGAAAGAGACGATGATGAATGGAGGGAACAAACAGGATCAGGAGTGGAGAAGTAAGGACAGAAAAAAGAAGGGCAAATGGATTGTGAAGGGAGAGAAAGAAGACGACAAATAGAGGAGAGAGAATGAGAAGAGTGAGGGACAGGGACATAAGGAGGGAAAAAGAAGAAGAGGGATATCAAAGACAAAAGAGAACAAGACAGAGAGAGCAGAAAAGGAGAGAACGAATAAAGGAGCGAAAAAGAGATGAGCAATGGATAGAGGGAATGAACAGGGAGAGAAAAAAGAGGAGGGCAAAGAAAGAAGAGAGGGGAAGAGCTACAGGAATGAACAGAGAAACAAAAGAAACATTGAGGACAGCAGGAGAGACAAAAATACAAGAGGAAGTGAACAAGGATAGAGGGAACGAAATAAGAAGAGAAAAAAGGAGAATATGTAGAGAGGGATACAGAGAGGGAGCAGGAATAGAAAAAAAGAGGAGACAGTGGGAGGGGCAAAGGGGATATGGAGGAAAGAGAAAAAGAGACAGAGGAATGGAGGATGAAAAAAGAAGAAAAAAGTAAGGGGTTAGAGAACGTGGGAAGAAAAGAAAGAATAAGAAGGAGAGGAAAGGGTAATAGCAAGGGGATGAAGAGAAGAGAACTGGGAGAGAAACAAAGGGGAGATATGGAGGAAAGAGTGAAACAATAAGAATGAAAGGAAGACAAAATAAAATGAAAGAATAAAGGAGAGAGAGGAGGTCAAAGAGAAGAGAGCAAGGGGTGGAGGGAATGAACAGGGATAAAGGAAGAGAAGGAAAAAGAGAGAAAAGGAGAAGGGAGAGGAGGAGAAAACAGAAATGAGGAAGAATGGAGGGAAAGACAAAATGAGAAAGAGCAAAGAAGAGAGGAAAAGAAGAGCGAGGGGATATAGGGAATGAGCAAGGACAGAGGGAGATAAGGCAACAGAGCATAAAGGAGAGGTAAGGGGTATATGGAGAAAAAGAATGAGGGAAGAGAAAGAGAGGCGAGATATAGAAAGAGGGATAAAGAAAAAAGAGAGAAAAAGGAAGTCAAAAGGCGAGTGAAGATATCGAAAGGGAGAAAGGAGGACAAAGGGAGAGAGAGAAGGGAGGAAAAAAGGAAAAGAGAGGACGTAGACAAAAACAAAGACAGAAATAAGGGAGAGGAGAAGAAAGAGAGGGAAACTTGGAAGAAAGTGGGAGGCAGGTGAAGAAGGGGGGAAAAGAAAGGATGCAAGAGCAAACAGAGAGGAGAAAAGGAGGAAAAGAGAAGAGGAGAGCAAAGGCCACTCACGTTTTCACATAAGGATCTGAAAAGCCATTCACATCCATGGCTGCCAGGTGGGCACAGCGGATAATGCCAACGATGAGGCCACCTCGCTGGGTGCTGAACTGCAGGGAGAGCAGCAGCCGGCCCCTCTCCTCCAGGGGGCGCTCCTCAGCCTGCTCCAGCTGGGGTTGGAGAGAAATGGCACAATGAGGGAGCGAGGTCTGCCCTAGACACCCACTTTCATCCACCTCTCCGTCTGTCTGTCTGTCTGTCTGGCCCTCCTCTATTCTTGTTTGTCTGTCTGCCCTTCTTCCCCGATGCCCCCCAGTCTGTTGGCTGTCATCCCATCCTCCTCACCTCTTTTAGGTAGCAGGAAATCCCTCTGAGAGCAGTGGACATTGCTGAAGGGGATGAGAGCTGCAAGAGAGAAGAAGAAGAAGGACTTGAAACAGTTTGACATCCTGGACCAGCTGGACAGCATCCCATTGGTCCAAACGTGTCACATGAACAGAAAGTAGCTGACCTTGTGTTAGAGCTGCCAGGGCACAAGGGCAGCATGAGGAAATCAGGAGGCACCCTTGGTGCTTCCTCCAATACTGGGATCAGCTGGGAAGTCCTTCCTACATGACCATTTGGTCAGCTAAACCCCCAGAGATGTAACTTTGTGGTGAACAGTTGGGTTTCCCAATTTAGTTGGGTGAGCCTTTCAAGCCTAACAAGCCTGGACTGCCAATGTCTGCCCAGGCTCATCAGCCACATAATGTCCAGCAGACGTGACCAGCAAGTGTCCGGGCTTAATTGGCCTATAAATCAGGTGGAAAACTGCAAACTTTGGGAGACCTGGTAGTGTCTGTTAAAAAAGGAAAAAACCCCGACCTCCATGGAGTCAACATCAAGCAAAATCTTGACAAAGGGACTCAGATGGTGAAAATCAGAGCCAAACTCTGAACCGTCGATGTGGATGGACGAGGAGACCAAAGCCAAATGTCAAAGTGAGCTGTGAATATGGAAGAGTGAATACTTGAAGGAATGAAACCATCAAGTGGGACATCTGGGAGCAAAAAAGTCCAACACAGAAGCGAGAAAATGTCAGACACGGGTTCAAAATGTAAAAACTTCACGCCAAACATGAACTTGAAAAGTTGAGACATGGAAAAAGTTGAAAGGACGAATTCAAACTCACTTTCTCCTTATCTGTGGCCCTTGTGTCCAGAGCTTATCCTGGTAGCACTGGGGTCAGAACTAACCTCAGATGGGACGCCTGTCCATCATAAAGGACACACTCATGGGGTCAAACACCCCAACACAGATGGAGGAGACCCTAGACAGACACACATGGAGGAGATGCCAACTCCACATTTGAACCCGAGGCACAGCTGGAAAGGAGTGGGACGTATCAGGTGTAACGATCATCTTCATCTGTGGAGCTTCACATTTAGAAGCCCTGGAGATAACGGTGAAACATTCAACTACTGAAAGTCTAAGACACGCAGTGACATTTGGAGGAAAATACCCAGAGAATACGGCGAACAGGACTCAAAGTAACATTCAAATATGGAGACAGAAAGGTAAAAGTCAGAACCTTTGAAGTTTTCACCTTACATCCCTCATGATCCTAAACGAGAAGAAGCGACAAATGTCAAAGGGAGAACGCTGTATGAAAAATCAGAGGCTAAAAGTCAGAGGGTCCAAATCATGGAATTGCCATAAAATACGAAATGACTTGAAAATGCAAAGGCAGAAGAGAAGGCCTGAGCCTGCCGGTCCAGTCTGGTCACTCTGTACAAAAGGATGAAGAGTCACGAGGCATGGAGAGGCACTGGGAGATGAGCCCTGGCGTCGCTCCCATTCTCACCATAGCTCTGCCTGCTCCTTGTGCTGAGAGATAAAGGATCCTGGCATGGGAAGCTGGCACCAGTCATCTGACCGACAGGCTGGACAGCTGATGCCTGGTCAGTCTCCATGCATGTGATTGCTACTAAATCAGCAGAGACCCCCAACTCTTTGACTTGCATGTCTAGATCTGCTAATATTAAGATGGACCAATAAATGAGGGAGGAGGAGGAACTGACCACATTCTAGAAATGACCAGGATGTGCTCACCTGCTGGCCACCCTGTCAGAGTTTAAGCGCCTGCCAGCTTTTCTTACCATTTGGATGATGCATGTGGGCAGCCACACTGTGCTTTAGTGGACCACCGCTAGTATCCGACCATAAACTCACTCCACTTATGGATACGGTTCTGCCAGGGCTTCATCCACTGGCTCTAACTTTTTTTTATTTTTAAGTTTTTTTTCTGTAAAATGTATTATTTTTATTATTATTATTATTATTATTATTATTACTAGGTGTGGCTTTGTTAATTTCTCTTCTATTGTCATCATTCTGTCATTTTCTTTTCGTCCTCTTGTCATGTCATTTCAGTTTGCTATTTTCCTTGTTCTCTGAATATTGAGCCTAAGGGGGCAGGGCCTCCTGATGTAGAAGGTGCCGCCTGTGATCAGGGGGCGGAGCCTCCTCCTGCTGCCTGGTTCAAGGTTCAACAGAGTGAGGCCTCCTGATTCTGCAGCTACTGTCCTGCCCAAGAGGGCGTGGCATTTGGGTGCACCAGTTGCTGTCTGGCCTAAGGGGGTGGGGCCTTCAGGAACAGCGGCTTCTGTCTAGCACAAGTTAGGGCCTCCCGACGAATCAGCTGCTGTCCTGCCCGAGGTGGGTGTGGCCTCCTGATGCAGTAGTTACTGCCTGGCCTAAGTGGGTGAGACATTCTGACACAACTGCTTCCTTCTGGCCCAAAGGCAAGCAGGGCTGTGCCAGCTACTGTCTTCCCAGAGTTCTCTGCATGTTGAGCCCAAGGGGGCAGGGCCTCCTGATGTAGAAGTTGCTGCATGGGATCAGGGGGCGGAGCCTACTCCTGCTGACTGGTTCAAGGTTCAAGAGGTCGAGGGATCTTGATTCTGCAGCTACTGTCCTGCCCCATGTTGCTGTCTGGACTATGGGGGCAGGGCCTTCAGAGAAAGGGGCTTTTGTAGCACAAATGGTGGTCGTTTGGGGGGGGGGGGGGGGGGGGGGGCGGGGGGGTCAAGGCCTCATGGTGGGATATCCTGACACAACTGCTTCTGTCTGGCCCAAAGGGAAGCAGGGCTGCTCATGTGCCAGCTGCTGTCTTCTCAGAGTTCTCTGCACGTTGAGCCCAAGGGGGCAGGGCCTCCTGATGTAGAAGTTGCTTCATGGCATCGGGAAGCAAAGCTTCCTCCTGCTGCCTGGCTAAAGGGGGAGAGGCATCCTAGACGAGGTGGGCATGGCGTCCTGATGTGGCAGCTGCTGTGTGTGGTGCTCTATTTAAAGCCCTGAGACGCCTCATTAGATCCTGTTTGTGTTTTCTGGCCCCTCATTTTGAATTCTTTTTTCTTATGAGGATTTTGTAAGTTCTTGGTTTTGATTCTTTTGGTTTTGCTCTGCCCTGCAGTTTTTGTCGTTCAGATTTGGATTTTGTTCTCTTCTGGGTCTCCCCTTCTCGGACCATTTTTGAAATTCGATCCTGTGTTATTTTTTTTTTTGAACACTCTTCCAAATAAACTTTTTTTTATTATTGTAAATGCACTGTTTTGTCCTTTGTACCAGCGGTTCATATGGTTCCCCTCTCCCATTTGGATTCCTAGGCCTTGGCCTTTTTGTCAACGCAGGCCGCAGGCCTGATCTGGAGTTTAGGACCAGGCCACCTTTAAGTTTTTCAGGTCAGTTTTGAAGTTGCGGAGGTCCACTTACCGGTGCCTGGGGCTCCAGGCAGATGTTGAAGTGCTTCACCTGATTGGGCTTCAGTCTCCGGAGGGCAACACGAGACTCGCCGATGAACTCGTTGTGGGTCAGCTTGTCCTCGTCGCAGACCGACACCCTGGGAATGAGAGTGCCAGTGAGTTAGTGGTGCCCAGTGTGGGACTGGTGGTGTATGACTGACCACTCTGTCCAGTGCTCTTGCATGTATGACAGACCACCACCACCACCACCGCCGTGTTTGGGATCTCATTGCTCACTTCTGGTATACGACACTGCCATGTCTGGGCACCCAGGTGCCAGTCCTTTAGTAAAGACTGAATGACCCCCCAGCCCCGGTTACTACTTCTGGACAGCGCAGCTTTATTTCTGATCTGTGTGCAGACAACACGTCACCCTTGTGGTCACTGATTTGGTAGCCATGTTGTCACAGGTCACGGCAGGATGCCATCTTTCTGAGTTAGTGACCACTATGGCTGCTAATGGTGTGCACATCTGAACAGAACTGTCACAGTGTGTGCGTGAGACCCTGGAGCGCAGTCCCTTTGTATAAGTGATCTTCCTGCTCATTAGACTATTGACCTGTTTCCTCAAGCCATCTTCATCACTGACCAATGTGGCCACATCTTCTGCAGTCTGCATGACTCACACTCAACACGTCTAACTAATCCCTACGGCCATTACTGCTTTGTTTTTGACTTGCTGACCTTTCTGTGCAGTTCTTCTCCATGACTGACCTCCGTGGTCACTTGTTCTGTTGTCTGGGTGAGACTCGGGCTTCACGTTCATGTTCAGATGACCCCTCTGGTCATTACTGCAGTATGTGACTCGGTGACCTCCTAGCTCAGTTCTTCCTTTTAAATGACCCCTCTGGTCACTTCTTCTGTAGTCTGTGTGTCTGTTTTCTCCCTGAGTGACCCCTCTGGCCATTGCTACCATGTGTGACTTGCTGACATCTTTTCTCAGTTCTTCTCCATGAATGACCCTTGTGGTCATTACTGATGCCATCTATATGACTCCTGGGCACTCGGTGTGACCTTTCTACACTCAGTGCTGGTGTTCAGATGACCCCTCTGGCCATGCGCGTGACCTCAGTTGGACGGACCCCTGTGCTCAGTTCCACTCTGTTACTCTACTTGTTACACTCAGTGTGATGATGTCTAACTGAGCCCCTGTGGCCATCTCTAATGTGTGTGTGCGTGACATAGTGACCTCTTTGCTCAGTTCTTCTTCATGGCTGATCCCTACTGTCTCTCCTTCTCCGTTGTTCTCTCTCTTAAGTGACCTCTCTACACTTGGCACTGCTGTTCAGATGACCCCCTCTGGTCACTCCGGTCCCCTACGCGTAGCCATGTTGTGCTGGTGACCTCCGTGCTCAGAATGTCTCCAGCGTCAGCGCCCACCCCCAACCGTTCATCGTCACACCAGGTGCCCCCCCGGGCTCAAGAGGCACTCGTTTATTTAATTACCTTAAAAGGTTGTGATTTTGCAGATGAGCTCTGAAACGCGCTAATTTCGTAATAAAACAATTTTGGAATTAATTAGCTGAAGCCACAGATCACATCCAAAGCCCAATTAGCGCGTCAGAGTGTCCCGGGAGGCGGCGGCGGCGGCTGTACACGCAGGGCGGGGACGCGGGTGACAAGGGGGTGCTGTGTCGGCCTCCGCGTCCTCCTTAAAGGTCACCGCATCTCTGCGGGGGACGAGAAGCGAGTCAATAAAGAGCCGAGCCTGCGGCGGAGCGCCTCTCGTGCGACCCAGTTCTGTCCATCAGCGGGGGGGCGGCAGGCTGTGGGATTGGGGGCGGGGGGATATGGCTAGCAGACCGGGCAGTCTGAGGAGCAGCGGGTGGACGGCTGACCTTTGGTTCGACTGTGACAGGCCCGGGGTGGACATGGCAGTGATGGATCAACTGTCAGCCGCACAGACGGGAAGCCTGGGCCGGCAGAAAAGCGCGCCGCATGGCATTAATAATTCATCCCGACTGTGCGGCATGGCGGCCGGGGCGCTCGCCTTCTCTTGATCCGCCTGTCTCTCTCTGCCTCAAATCCCCCCTCAATCGAGTGCGATGCCTCATCTCTGTCTCTGCCTTGGCCGCACCATTCAATTAAAAATGACTTTACTGATGTGACGTGACGTGCGGAGTTGGGGGGGGGTTCAATGAAGACACACGCGCAGAAATAAATCATCTGAGCGACTTGGAGGTTAAGGCGGCAATAAAAACAAAGCTGGCAGAAGGCAGAGAGACGCACCAAGCGACGCGGGGATGAAGGGGCGAGTACAGCCCACCACGGCAGGGGGCTCTCGGTTATCTGTCCTGCTGCCATCCTGGACATCCCCACACTTCACCCCTCATTCAACTGTACACACGGCCACAAACCCCCCTAACCACCACCCGTGGTCTGCGGCACTCCGCAGGGAGACTCCGCTTGGCTCGCAACTGTCTTTCACTTTTTCATTTAACCGCCGCAGCCGCCCTGTATGGAGAGAGAAATGAAAGACGCTATATAAAGAGAAAAGGCATTATATAGTACAGCTAAATATAAGGGGCAGACATAGAGAGAGACACGAAAGACGCTATACAGTAGATAGATAAAAAGATAGATATGAAAGGCACTGTATAATGGATAGATAGATAGATAGATAGATAGATAGATAGATAGATAGATAGATAGATAGATAGATAGATAGATAGATATTAAAGGTGCTATATGATAGATAGATAGATAGATAGATAGATAGATAGATAGATAGATAGATAGATAGATAGATAGATAGATAGATAGATATGAAAGGCATTGTATAATAGATAGATAGATAGATAGATAGATAGATAGATAGATAGATAGATAGATAGATAGATAGATAGATAGATAGATATGAAAGGCATTGTATAATAGATAGATAGATAGATAGATAGATAGATAGATAGATAGATAGATAGATAGATATCACTTTTAGTATAGTCGGCAAGATCATAAAATTACATAGATACATAGACAGGCGCTATGTGATAGGTAGACAGGAAAGGCACTATATAATAGATAGACAAATAGATAGTGTGGCCTGCAGGAGGGACACCAACCGCTTAAAGCCGACACAAGCGGACACCAGGCACAAGTTTAGCACTGAAAGGCGCTATATAATAGTCATACAGACAGATGGCTGACTTGTAATTTACCTTGTTCCTTCTTCCCCACACTCCACACCAGTTTCATCGGTGGACTCCCCACCTACCTCAGAGTCTTGCGACTCATGTCCTCCTCGGTGATCCCCACGTATGTCAACGTCTCGTTCCACATGGGGTTCAGCGTGTTGCGCACAGTCCGTGTCTTCAGCTTGTTGGCCTGTTTTAAAACAGACGGTGAGTTAGCCACAGGTTTTCTGGCCTGCACAGTCACCCCATGCCATGTCCTTCATCTTTGGGTGTCATCATTCCCTAGCGGTCAGATGGTGGGCTGGAGGTGGTCACCAGTACAATACAAACGCGTCAGACAGACAGACAGACCTTACATGCGCCGGGCAGCAGGTGCAGCTTGACGTAGGGGTCAGCCAGTCCATTGAAGTCCATGGGCTTCAGTCCCTGGGAGAGAGAAAGGTGAGTGAGGACTTGTTGGACAGACAGACGAACGGACAGACAGACAGAGGGCCATCTTACCTTGGCCTTGATGATGGTGCAGTGCAGGGAGCTCGTGTGCCTGTCATATAGGAGGGTGAACTCCAGGGTCCCCAAGGATGCTGTAAAGGAGACACAAAGTGTGCGTCCGTCAGTTGTGCTCAGACAGGCGGCAGCCGTACAAAGAGATGGACAGGACAGGACAGACAGACGGACAGGACAGCGGTCACACTCACTCGAGTCATCGCTGTCACAGCTGTCTATTTCAGCCGACGTGTCTGCCGAGGATGTCAGACTACGCTGGGCCCCCAGTCGGCCATCTTTCACTCCTGGGCCCTCCTGCTGCAGGGCGCCCTCTGCTGGACTTTGGCCTCCATCTGCTGACTGTGGGCCAGGCCCGGTGGGGGAGTAGCGGGGGAAGTAATCGGAGATCTGCCGGATGGGTCTGATGGGACCGGGACAGACATCAATGGCCATGTGCTCCTGTATCGATATGGTGAGTTTGTTACCACGGCGCACAGTCATCCAGCTGAGGGGGTCAAAAGACAGAAAAGGGAAGAGTGAGGAGTGAGTGAGAGAGTGAGAAAGGAGCTCTATACATGGTGGGGGGGGGGGGGGGGGGGGGGGCAAACAAAGAAGGAGTCAGCAGTGAGCCAGCGAGATACGGAAAGTGATAAAAGGAGTGAGAAAGAGAGTGAGAGAAAAGAAACAGGCTCAGTCGAGTGACAATGTGAGTGAGATGAAAACGTGAGGTGGGGGAGTGGCGTGGAAGAGGAAAAAGAGAAGCACAGCAGATAGACAAAGACAAGAGTAGAAGTGAGACAGAGTGTGAAGAGTGAGTGGTGGGGCTGCGAGTAAAAGTGCAAGGTTTGTGATACAGGGAGTGAGACAGAGTGGGACAAAATGAAATGAGGCCACAGAAAAAGAGATGGAGAGTAAGATGTGGGAGCTCTAGTAAATGTGCACCAGGAGTGAGACAGGGTGAGACAGGGCCAGATGTGTGAAGCAGAGAGATTAATTGAGATTATTCAGAGATTGAGAAAATGGTGTACTAAAAGTGTAAAATTAGTGATATAGAAAATGGGACAGAGTGAGAATGAAACAAATTCTGACATGTGAACGACAGGAAATGGGGGTGAGAGTGAGATATGGGTGCTTATATAAAAGTGCACTATTAGTGATACAGAGAGTAAGACAGAGAAAATCATGGCCAGTGGTGAGAAGCAGAGATGCTGAGTCAGAGAAGTTGACAGAACGATGCAGTAAAAGTGCCTAATTAGTGATACAGAAAGTGTGACCGAGTGAAAGGAGTGACACAGAATGAACCAGGACCACATGTATGAAGCACAGAAACAGAAAGGGAGACAGTAGTAAAAATACACAATTAGTGATTCAGGGAGTAAGAAGAGTGAGAAGAGTGGGACAGAGTGAGGATAATGAGTAAGAGAGAGAGAATGACACGATGATGTAGTCAAAGTGCAAAGTTAGTGATACAGGGAGTGAGAAAAGTGAGATAGGGCTAGACATGTGATGTACACAGAGAGTCAGAGAGACTGTGAGAGGAGGTGGGGAGCTCTAGTAAAACTGCACAATTAGTGAAACAGAGAGTGAGAATATGGGGGGGGGAACACAGGGTGTATGAAGTAACTGACTCTGCAAAATTAGTGTCAAAGGGAGTGAGAAGAATGGAAGGAAGGAGTGACAGAAAGAAAGGGGAGATAAACTCAGACAGAGAGAGGGAAACATGGAGTGAAAAGAGTGAAACAGGAGTTTATCAGTTTGGGGGGGGGGGGGTAATGAAGAGTTTGCCATGTGATATAAGTGACTGAGAGGAAAGAAAAATGAAGGAGAATGACTTGGGACAGAGCCAAACGTGAGACTGGGAGTGGTGAAAAGAGTGGCAACATGGATACACACTAAAAAAGTGGAAGACAGGAGTGCTGCAGTTCACAAACAAAGCAGCAGATCTGACAAAGTGAGAAGAATCAGCGAGAGATCGGGAGTGAGAAAGCTGAGGCAGAAAACAGTAGGTGTGCACAAAGAGGAAAGGCAGAGGAATTGGGGGTGACCAACACCCACTTGGGGAGGGAGTGAGACACTGCAATTGTCAACTGGGGTGAGAACACCTCAATAGGAGAAAAGACTGAGTTAAAGGAAGGGAGGAAAGGCAAGTGAGACAGAGAGTGAGACAGAGAGTGAGTCAGAGAGTGACATTTACAAGGCAGTGCAGAGGTGAATTAAAGCAATACAGCAGAATAAGAGAGAAGGATGAGTGGCATTGAGACATGAAAGACTGAAGCAGTCGAAGGAGCAGGGGTGAGAAGTGAGACTAGTGAGAGTGCTCTGCAGGAGACACAGAGGTAAAAAGTACACATGCATACCTATATACACTGTATATAAGTCTAAGAAGTGAGGTAGTGGAAAGGAGGAAAGGTGGGACTGGCAATGGGGAAAAAAGAAGTGTGAGATACAGGAATGGAGACTGGAGTGAGAGTGAGAGTGAGGACTTCAATATGCTAGGATAAGAGTGACAAGCAAAGGAAAGAAATGAAGAAAACCCATGAAAGACAAGAGAAGAGCAGGAACAAGAAAAAGAATTCAGCTGAGGCGAAAGTGAGAGAAAGAAAAAAAGGGTGGCACAATAAAAGCAAAACATGAGAGTTTAGTGTTAGACAGAAAACAAAGGGGGTGAGAGTGTGACATGGGGTAAGCTTAAATTAACGGAGCAGAAAAATGGTAGAGGGGAGAGAATGAAAGAAAATAGGGAGTAAAATGTAAAAAAGAAAAGTTATGGGACCACTGAGTCTGAGAGTGAGACAGACAGAGAAGAAGAGTGTGTAAGTGGGTTAGGAGAGTGAGACAGCAGCAAGTGAAAATGAAAAAGAATGAAATGATGAAACCGGTTAGAAGAGTGGAGACATTTCACGTGAGAAATAACCCAGCTGGCTAGAATTAGTGTTAAAAATCTAAACAAAAAAAACGGCCGAGAGGAGACAAAGAGTGATACAGAGTGAGTGGGATGAGACATAAAGACACAACAGGTGAAAATGGAATAAAATAGACAAATACAAATCAGTGATGGGGAAAAATCCCAGTGCCATAGAGAAAATGTGAGAACTGAGAGGCGTGAGATGAAGAGTGATACCTAGGAGACCAAACCAATACTAATACTCAAATGTACTAGGAGAGCAAAATTTGAAAAGCAGAATTTTAAATTGTTTGAGGAAGAAGGGGAAAGAAGTGGAAGCAGGTGTATGCAGCAACTAGAAGAGAGAGAGGGAGACAGAAGGAGGGTGAGACAGAGTGAGACAGTAACGGGCTACAGTAGGATATAAAAGTAAAAAAATGAGAGAATGGATAAAACTGGTTGGAACAGTGAGACATGAAGATGTTCCACATGAGGGATAAGCAGTCAGCAAGAATAAGATGAAAGAAATGAAAAAGGAGTGAGGCAAAGGGTGAAGCAAAGCAAGTGGGGTGAAACGCAATAGGTCAAAACTAAAGGAAATGGACAAGATTAAAAAGGAGAGAAAGGATGAATCACTAACTAATGAAACACAAGGCCACCAATAAAAAAAATGTGAGGGCTGAGAGATGAAGAGTGATACCTGGGAAGACACACCAATAGAGCCAAATCGGAACATTACGATTTGAAATGGTTTCAGTAAGAGGTGGAAAAGGGGTGTGCAACAGACACGGGGAGGCTCCAGTGGGATATATACATTAAAAAAAGAGTGAGATGGATAGAACGGGTTAGAACAGTGAGACAGAGGGACATTCAACATGATGGATAAACCAGTCAACAACAGCAAAAATGAAAAAAGAGTGAGGCAGAGAGTGAGACAAAGATAGTGTGGCGAAACACAATAGGTCAAAACTGAAGGATATGGACAAGAATAAAAAAGATTGCAAAAATAAAAGGAAAGAGAAAAAGGACAAAAGGAGTGAGACAGCAATGGGCTCCAAAAGGATATCACGTGGGGAAAAAAAGTGAGATGTTTAATTGTTTAAACCAGTGAGACACGGAGCCGTTCCATGTTAGGGTTAAACCACAAAATATAAACAGAGTGAAACACAGCATACGAAAGTGAGGGAACATTAATGACAAGGACAAGGGACGGATCATCATTGGGAAGAAACACAGGGATTTGAGAAGAGTGAGATGAAGAGTGAGACCTGGAGGAGCACACCAATGCAAATACTGAAACAACCCAATAGAGCAGGCTTGGAGAATGAGGATTAAAAATGGCATTAGTAGGAGATGGCAAAGGAAGTGACAAAGGCGTCAATCTATTTTATTATATAATGCTTTATATGTACCTTAAAAGTTATTATATAGTGCCTTTCACGTCTATCTATCTATCTATCTATCTATCTATCTATCTATCTATCTATCTATCTATCTATCTATCTATCTATCTATCTATCTATCTATCTATCTATCTATCTATCTGTAACAAAGTGAGACAGAGAGACACAAAAAGTGAGACGGAGCGAAGCAAGTTAACGATGGAATGGTGTCTGGGGACAGAGTGAAAGAGAAAAGGAGTAAAGGAAAACAACAGCAGGGACAGAGAGGCAGGACGGGGCACTGGAGGGGGTGAGGCTGAGGTGGTACGGTGGCACAGTGAGTACCCTCTACAGCCATCGCTCTCTCCCCACTTGTGAGCTTCACACCCTTTCCCTTTCTCCAGGGGGCACCCCCCCCAAAAAAAACTCTGTCACCCTGACTGGTGGTGACAACGAGGACTCCGCTTATCCTACCATCTTTCCTCCTTCTCTTCTGTTTCTCTTCTTTCCCCCTTCCCTCATACAATGATCATCTCTCCGGGAAATGGAGAGCGTGAGTGAGACAGAGAGAGAAACAGGTGTGCCAGCCATCTGCCTCTCTCCGATTCCCCGGTTGTGCAGGCACAATCTGCTACCAAAGAAAGAAAGAAAGAAAGAAAAGAAAAAGAAAGAAAGAAAGAGAAAGACGCAGCAGAGCCCCAGCCCTCCGGTTGCTCCTGTCCGCTCGGCTTCGCTTACCTCTGTGATGGAGCCACTCTTCCAGAGCTCAGGTGGATGACAGCAGTGACCTGCTAGTTAAGCCGGGTCAGGCAGGTCTCCGTGGAGGGGGCGGAGCATTCGGGGGTCCAGCCTTGTCCCAAAGCGAGAAGAGAGAGAGAGAGAGAGAGAGCGAGGAAGCTGTGTGCAGTGCTGGAGCTGAGCGAGCAAGCGAGTGTTTAAGAGTGAAGCCTGGCCGCCTGGCCTCCTCCCTTCTCTCTCTCTCTCTCTCTCTCTCTCTCTCTCTCATTCTCTCGTTGGATCCCCCCCTCCCCACTCGTCTTCTGAAGCCCCTTCCAATTCCATCTTTGCTCCTCTCACTTACTCTCTTCTCTGGCCCAGCAGTCTTTTCTTTAATTCCTCTTTTTAAGAGCTTTCCCATCCTACATCTTTCACGCCCTGATGAGGTCTCTACCCGTCTTCCCAGTTCCCCCAGTAGTCCTGTTCCTCTCCCTCCCAGTTCAGCACATAGTGCATCATTCTCTTCAGATCTTTGATTGGCCACTCCCAGCCCTCTATGATCTCTATCAGTAATCCTTCTTGATCTCCCAGTATCCCACAATCTTTTCCAGCACCCTGAGATGTCTTCTCCTATCCCACCCAAGTCTATTAGGAGGTCTCATCATTCTCTCTGAGTCCTATGGTATTTCCTAAATCTCCCCCAATCTAATCTGGAACCCCTCAATTTTCCACAGTACACCATTGCCCTCCCATACTTGTACTTCTAATGATCCCAGTACCCTGTCATCTCCCAGTGCCCCCCATTCTAATCCCCCAAGTCTCTTTAACTCTCACTAGTTGTTCAGACCTCCCAGTATGTCACCTTCCTGCTCTAATTTTCACAGGGGAGAATTTGCACCCCACTGCCCCCAAATCTGTTAATAGTCTTCTCACTGTCCTCATTCTCCCAGCATCCCATTATGTCTCCCAGTACCCTATATGCTTCCCATTCTATTAGTGCCCAGTTCAGTCCCTCAGAAGTCTCCCAATAGCCTATCATGCCTCCTGTGTTCTCCCAGTAACTTAGCCAGTCTCCCATTACCTTTTCTGTTTAATTTTCCTTTTAATTCCAGCATTCTTTCCCAGTACTACCATCGTTTATTGGTATTAATCCTTAGTTTTCCCTTTCTCCCAGCATCCTATCATGATTCCCAGTGCCCCTGTTCTAATCCTCCTTTATTCTCCCAGTCTTCAATTCCAGTCTCATTATTCATTATGGACTCCCAGTATCTCCTTCCCTTAACTTCCTTTTCAATTCCAGTATATCAGTACCACCCCCAGTCTATTAGTTGGCCACCTTGATTTTCTCATTCTCCCATTATCCAGTCATGTCTCCCAGTATTCCATCCCCACCTATCGGTGCCCTGCTTAGTCTATTCCACCCATTTTCTCCTCTTCAATCACTGGAGCTGCCCATGATGGTTGTTGTTTCCAGCTTTCTCCCCTGTCTACTGGTACCACTCTCAATCCTTTAGGCTTCCTCGTCATTCTCCCAGTTATTTTTTTAAAATCTCCCAGTATTCGTTCCCCACCTATATGGTGCCCACTTTAGCCTAAGTATTCTTCTCTGGTCTATGAATCTGGCCACGGTGGTTGTGGTTTCCCTAATTTTCCCTCTGATCGGTCTACTGGTACCCCCCTCAGGCCTTTAGCAGTCCCTGTCATTCTCCCAGAATCTTGTCATGTCTTCCAGTATTCCTTCCATGCATATTGGTGGTCCCCCATTCTAAACCACCCATTTTCTCCCAGTATTCCTCTCCATTCTTTTCTCCCAGTATTCCTCTCCATTCTCTGCATCTACCCATGGTATTGGTGGTCTCCTTAATTTCTTTTCTAATCCCAGTTTTCTCCCCAATGCATTGGTACTGTGGTCCATTAGCTGGCCACCCCACTTTCCCCATTCTCCCACCATCATGCAGCCTTCTTTTCCAGTATGCCAGCAGTATGCCAGCATCCCGCTCCACCTGTTAGCAGTCCTCCTCATTTTCCCATTGTCTGCTCTAATTCTTCCTGCATTCCCCATCAGGCTATGGTGCCCGTTTTTGGTACCCCCAGCACCCAACATTATCCGCCAGTGTCCTTCCTCATCCCACCCTGCCAGTCTAATCCCACTCAGCTCGTCTTCCTCCTCTTGGTCAGCCCTTCAGCATCTTTATATTTCTGGCACTGTGACCCTCCCGCCCCATCCAGCTGTCTCCGTCTCCGCATGTAATTTTGGATTTAATGACAGAGCTGCAGAGCTTTGGTGACGGATGGAGCGAAATCCTCCCTCCTCTGTTCTTCGGAGTTAATTACTCACTCCGGCAGAACGAGCGAGCGAAGCATCCTGGCTTGAAGCGGGCGCCGGGCTGGTGTTATTAACTGAAAGCCACCTGAGTTGTGGGCACCTTGCGCACGTGCCAGCACGGGGCGTGTGGGCATCTCTGGCCTTCTCCAACCGTGGAGAGCTGTAGAGGCACGTTAATGAAGCGGCTGCCGCCTCGCCTGCCGTTTAATGAGATTTAAAATGACTAATGAGCTCATAAGAGCTGCTTGTGGTGCCGCAGGCCCTTATTGGGGAGGGGGGTTTGGCGGAGAGGTGGCTGATTCTTGAGTGGGCTCATCTCACTTTAGCATCGCAGCAAATGGACAGACAGACGCCGCTGCACACACGAAACCCCCCACCCCCCCTCAGCCTGCCACCGCCGCCCTTGACAAGACTCTCTGAACCAATCGAGTGAGTGAGCGGCCAAGATCAATGGACCCTGCATTCAGGCCGTTGCCAGGCAACCAAAGTGAGCTCCCAACATGATTGGGAATTCCCCCTGCTGGAACTGTGAAACACAGACTGCCTCCCAGTATGCGAGGTCCGGAATTCGGAAAAGGAACTGGAAACAAGCCTGCCAACATGCCGGCAGTGAGCCCCCGCATCTTCAAAACAAGCACGGACCCCTGAGGACAAACCTGACTTGCACTCATGACCCAAACTCATCATCCCTGTAAGCAAGAGAGATGGACGTACAGATGACCAATAACTGGGAGGCTTGGACCCCCCTAGTAACCTTCAGCCATATATCCCTAAATACAAAAAGAATATGCATAAACACCCCCAGAACCTACCTACAGACCCCTAAAAGGGTGGACCCCATGATTACATAATCTGTATGGGGGTGGAAATTAGTGTCCGTGGACCGCCATGTAAATAAAAGACATCCAAAGACAGGGAAACAGTACCACAACTGATGGGGGGCATGGACCCTCCTGGCAAAAATAAATTATTCAAACCGCCGACAAAACTCCTCAACCTCCTGTACTTAAAATACAGTATGAGGAATGCCCATCGGGTGGGCATGGTCAGCCAGATGGGTGATGCAGTGCCACTGGTGACAATAGGCGGCATGACTGCAGGGCGGACAGTCTGTGAAGGGTCCCTCCTGCCAGGATGCAGCTCTGATTGGACAGGCCGCTGCGGAGGAGCTCGAAGATGAATGGGATGTGGAGCAAATGAACGAAGACTTGGCAGGCTGTAGTGAGGCAGAGAGTGACATAAAAGTGTGAAGTGGGGGGGCGTTAGAAAAAGGCTGCTACATGTATGGTGCTGCGGCCTCACAGGCAAAGAAAGAAGAATGAGAGCCAGGAAGGGAGGCTCATTGTTGCAGAGGAGCGTGAGGATGAATTAATGAAGAGACTGCAGGCAGGCAGGGAGGCGAGATGAAAACCCCTCGTGAACGCGCACCCCGCTCACACGGGCGTGCTGACTAACCCGTCACACTGGCACACGCCACACATGGAAAGAGGGCGGGAGATAAAGGGGTCTTAAACTGCCTTTTAAAACAGGGTCCACTGGGGCACCAGAGAAAGTGACAAATCCTGGAGTACACTGGTGACACCTAATGGTGCAGCTTGGTCCTGCAACGCAAGTGAAAACTGGCACTGGCTGGGCAGCTGGAGTCAGTGTGGAGTCCAGATATGCTAATCTATCCGTTATATAGTGCCTGTCAGGTTTGTAAATTATATAGACAACCATTCATACATATCGATCACACATATAGCGCCTTTCACATCCAGCTGCCTACCACACTATTAGTATTATTAATATTCACACAGTACCTTTCATATCCATCTGTTTAACAGTGCCATTCACTTCTAGCTAGCAAGCTATTATATAGTGCCTTTCTATCTATCTATCTATCTATCTATCTATCTATCTATCTATCTATCTATCTATCTATCTATCTATCTATCTATCTATCTATCTATCTATCTATCTATCTATCTATCTATTGTGTCTTTCCTTCTATCTATGTAACTATTATATAATGCCTTTCAAATCTTTATCAACGTCCATTTTCTTTCTTTCTTTCTTTCTTTCTTTCTTTCTTTCTTTCTTTCTTCCTTCCTTCCTTCCTTCCTTCCTTCCTTCCTTCCCTGTCTCTATGTATTTGATGGCCTCTATTTTAGTCTGCTGGTTCACACATCGTGTCGCCTGCTCAGCTGATGTTCTTCCAGTGGTTGTGATGGGCACTTGACATTATGAGCTGTGACATGGCGCTATACCCAGGAGACTGTGCTACAGGTCACAGTGCCCCCTTATGGCCTTTATCGTAACTGATTTTGTACCCGCACACATGTTCCTTTACAAAGTGTTACGTTACTTGGAGGAGACGCGTTTGCTTTAGTTCACGTTTATCTAAGTTATTGTCAAAGGTTTCCGATTCTGTCAGGTTTATGGGGATCATTTATGACAGAACAGAGGCCCCTGTCAGTTTGTGCATCATGGCGGTGGATGTGGTTTGCTGTTCAGTCTTTTATCTTTGAAATACCTGATGAGCTCCAAGTTATTCCAGTTGTTCGCCCACTGATATGCATCTTGAGCTTGTGTATCCTACCAACGGCGGGCACAAGTCGGGCTGTGAGGTCCAGTGGGCCATCTCCGGTGCTCTCCCTCAGTCTCTTGATCCCTGGTCAGTGTCCCGTATTTCTTCCATCAGATTTGATTTGATTGGAGCTCCGCTTGTTTATTGGCATTCCGCTGACTCATACTGATGCTGTTCTCGCTGTGCCCTCTGTCACACAATCCCTCAGATGCCCCTTTTTGGTGCAGCAATTAGAAGGCTCCACCCACATGCCAGTGCAGCCCGGCCCCTCGATCTGTTAGTCTGGCTTTTAATTTCTTTATAATTAAATCAGCTGCACTAGTGAAGCGGACTCTGCCACGCCGTGCCAACTCCTAAGTCTTCCCATCAATCAGCACTCTTCTGCTGTCACTTCATTGCACTTTTTAATTCAGGAGCCGAACATTTGCAGACCCCGCCCATTATGACCTAAAGCTCCACCCACTGATGTCTCAGTCTGACATTTCATTTCTTTATGTTTACTTCTGCTGCACATGGCTGCTGCTGCTGCTGCTGACTCTGCTGTCTCCTACATCTCCCCATCTGTCGGCTTCTCTTCTGTTGTCACTTCTCCTCGATTTCTTATTCGGTGAGCAGCACATTTGCAGGCCCCGCCCAGTGTGCCCTGAAGCTCCACCCCTTGCTTTGCTGATTTCGTACTTAGTTTCTGCTCCGCTGTTAACTCCATCTGAGCTGTCATTCAACTCCCCTCTACTGGCACTGTGCATTGTACTCTATGAGCAGGTCAGAAAGAGACCCCGCCCTTTATGAATGAAAGCCCCGCCCCTTGACCTATTCATCTGCTATTTAATTTGTTTTCTTAAACTGAACCTCACAACTAAAACCGACTCTGCCATGTCACACTCTTCCCTAAATCTCCCCATCAATCTTCTCCTGCCCATCGTCACCTGCCGTGTCAGAGAAACAGAAAATCGAAAGATAGAAAAACGAAAGCATCAAAAGCAAAACGAGAAGCAAACTCTTTAGACGTAGCAAAATTCAGAAATGTAAAGATTCTGCAGAAAGGCACCAAGTGTGTTTGTTTTCCGCATGTTGGATGAAAACATGGTGACCTTTTAACCCCATCAATGCAATTACCTGCGGGTCACGACCCCAGGGGACACACCCCCTATTGACAGGAGAGTGCAAGACAGTCCAAAGTACAGCACATCACTTCATTGTGTTTGTAAAAGCACGAGGCAGACATTAACAGGCCCCGCCCACTATCACCTGAAGCCACACCCCCATCCTTGGCTGCTCTTTACTGCTCTCATTTCTGATGCTGACTCCATTGTGCCCTCCGTCCTCCTTTGCTGTCACTCATGTCCATGGTGCTGTCACCTCCTTGGGCTTTTCTGCTGTTGCCTCCGCTTGGCTGACTCTTAACTCATCGTGTCAATCATCTCCCTGCTCCTGTCACTTTCTAATTTGAGATGAGGACGCAGTAGGTGGCACAGTGGTTATCACTGCTGTTTTACACAGCCAGGATCCTGAATTTGTATCTCCTGCCTGGTATTTGTCCGTGTGGGTTTCCCTTCAGGCCCTGCTGGCTTTCTTTCCAAATCCCCCCAAACATGCAGATGAGGTGAAGTGGCAGCTCTAAACTGACCCGAGTCAGTGGATAGACCCTGAACTGGAGTGGCAGCTTGGCCATTGTTATTTCTTGGTTTGTGCCCAGCACTGCCAGGACATCTGGAGGTCCCACTGGGCTCCTTTCAGTCAGAGTCGCCTCATTTGGCGTATGCAGACCACTCTTACACGTGTTCTCCCAGTTTGTAGTGGCCTGTGCCATCTTCTGTGGGGGAGTGTGCTGGGTCATTGGCATTGGTGCAGGTGATGCCAGCAGAGTGAAGTCCTTTAAAAAGGCTTGCTCAATCTACCGGCTCAGAATGCTTACCGTCCTGGGCAATGAGGGGCACCAACAGTAATGGACTGAGACCACTGCGTTACACCAAGGGGCACAATGGCAGGTCGGTCCTACCTTTAACATCAGCTCTATAATGAGTCACCCTTTTGGCTGAGGTGGTCCTGTTCACAGTGTGTCTTGAGTGGCACTGAGCTGATCTGTCGGATGTCTCAACAAATAATGACGATGGTGTGTGCCAACCTGCTGTGCTGATGACTGGCATCCTGTACTGGGAGCTTGTAACTGGTAAGTCTGGACAATTGTATCAAATTATTATATAGTGCCTTTCACATCGATCTACTAGTGATAATAGTCAATTGATCAGTTGGGTTTTCATTTAATATTCAGTTTCTAAATGTGTTTCAGCCTAACAAGCCTGCCTGCTTAATTAATAACTTACAATACAAATGAATTGAACGATCAGTCATTTACATCGACATATTTGAGACTAGCAGGTGTCCTCAGTTTTCATTTATTCATTTCCCTGAGCAGGGCAGATGGAGCCCATCCTAGCAAGCAGAGGGCACAAGGCAGGGACAATACCTGGACTGGGTGCCAGTCCAATGCAGACCCTCAATATAACAATAATAACAACAAATCGATTCATTCATCCATTGACACTGCATTTCTATACATGTTTGATATATTTGAGTCTAATAACAGTCTGTGATTTATTATTACAATTAATTATAACAACAACAATAAGAGTTAAAGTAAGAGTTTTAAATGCTTTCAGTATATTTTAGTCTAAAAGGACTACGGCTCAATTAATAATAATAATCACTACGTACCGATTGATTCAGCTATTTATACTCCATTTCTAAACGTGTTCAGTATATTTGAATATAACAAGAATATCATTACTGTATATTAATTATAATAATACCAATGATAAATTGATTGGTTGATCCATTAATATTCCATTTCTAAGGGCTCAGTATATTTGAGCCAAACAAGGTAACTACAGTATTATTTATACATATAATAAACAGTAATAAGATTTACCTATTAACACTCCAGTTCTAAATGTGTTTACTATATATGAGCATAATGAGAATTTTCAACATATTATTGATAATATGCAAAATAAATTAAGTGATCCATCCATTGACTTTAATAATATATTATTAAAAATAATATATTATTAATAATAACTGATTAATTCATTGACTAATTTTCCACGCCTAAATGTGTATATTTGAGTCTATCAATATTCACGATATATCTATAAAAAAAGAATCCACAATTCATTATTAAGTAAATAATAATAAATTGATTGCTCAATTTATCCATTGATATCCCGTTTTTTAAACGCGTTTGCTATATTTTAGTCTATCTTTCTAATTTAAAGTGTCCCCAACTCCCCAATTCCTATCCTAAGAGGACGGCCCGTTCACTAACGGTAACACAATGGCCGACCGACACGGCGATAATAATAAACCGATCGGCCCATTCGCCTTTCCATTTCCTAAACGTGTTCAGTGTTCCCGAGCCTGCCCGATTTCTGTATAATAAGGATGTGACGGCGGACTCGTCCCCTAGCACTCCGTCTTTCTCACACACTTTACACACACACCGCACAGTCTAAATATCAAATCACACACAATGGACGTGTTTTGGTTTTCAAGTCTTCTGGAAGGCCATGGAGTAAATGTCTCGACAACCTGCTTAATTAGAAAAGTAACGATTTGCATCTTTATCGCTTGTTCTGGTGGCCACACGCCGGACTCATTCGGGGAATGTCAGGGCTGCCCGGATGTCGCCGTTTACAAACAATCAGTTTTCTTATTAAACAATAAACAAACAAGCAAACCAACGTAAACGCCGAGACGCGCGCGCATTCCCGCTAAATGTGCGAGCTGCCCTCGGGCACGCGCACCACTACGCCGGCGGGCCTCGGGAACCGCGTGGGTGGCACGCTGGCACTGCTTGGGATTTCTACCGCAGGTCCACGCGTGCGGATACGAAGGGCCGTAATGAGAAGTCACACCTGAAGAGCGAGCAGCTCAGTGATTATACTCAACACCTGCCGCCATTAGAGGAAAGGAAAGAACCCAAGCACTGCACCCCCCCCCCCCCCCGCCATCACCCCATTGGGGGCCGCACCCGGTAATTTCCCAAATTGGGTCATTTGCTCTGCACATCCCATGTCCTTCTTGATGGGCGTTAAAAGTCTTTTTGTAACCATCATCCTCATTAATGTCCTGGTATCACAACCACCATGTGCCATGCAGTCTCATGAGGACCAGCTAGCTACCTTTGCCGCCCGTCCACTTCATGACCATATCGTTGAGGCCCTGAGGTCACTATGGCCTGGCCCCGTCTAGTTAAGGACCTTGAAAATGTCACTCAGGAATCAATAGGTGAAGAGGACTGGTGAGCTTCTACTGTTCAATGGCCGCACCGATTCACTGCTGAGAACCTGCTCACCTGGACTGTCTGCTTATGTCTGTGCAGCCTAATGTGGGCCAGCAGGGTCATCTGTTTCACTTGCTTCACACCTTACACAAAAATCAACCTCCTCCTGGAGAAGAATGTGCCATAACTCATGACTTGGCATCAGTATGCCAGGAAGTCTACAGGTACAGTACAAATAACCAGGTGTTTAATTACCTTGGGCTCCAGTGGGCAGTGCCAGTCGTGCCACTAGAACTGCACAAGGACCTCTGGCCAGGACAGTCAAAGGGCACAACCTGCCAGGCGAAGCCAATGGGGCCGCCCAGTGCTGACTCCGCTGGCAGACACGGGTGCAGGTGGAAGGGGCGGACAATGAAGAGCCACCGCTGGACATCAGAAACAGCGACACTGCCCGTAGTGCCAACAGACCTGAGCTTCACGGTTTGGATTTTGAGATCTTTTGTGATTCAGCCAGCCATCTCCTGTCCACCACGCCGCGTTTTCTTATAAATTAATTGGCAACCTCAGGGTGTCGCGGCTCAGGGCGAGTATCCATTTCAGCCAATCCACCAGGTTTTAGCCGCTGATCTTGTCTCCGAGTCGGAGTAGTAGCCGGATAGATGGAGGATCAGCAGGATTCCTCGTCTCTGTAGCTTTGACTGTTGGCGCTTACGTAAAAATGATATAATCAAATTAGGACGCTGGATTCATCTTTATGTAACCTTTCATCTCTGGGATCAAACGTAGCTTTTTAAAAGCTCATGGTAATCCCACCACGTTGACCACCCTCACACATAATGAGAAAATATTTTTAACTTCCCAATCCCAGCCGCGGCGGTCCTTGAGGAGGGGAGACGTCCAAATGGCAGCTGCCTTCCTCTTAATCCGTCTCAGTTGCTTTCTGGTGTTGCTCACTTCGCTGCTTGTCACTTCCTGGCTCGCATGTGTCATTCGCTATGCAGGCCTCAGAATATCAAATAGTGGACCACCCAGAGCACCCCCTCCCCCCGATGCCATAGGTCATTGTCCCCTCTACATACCATTTTCTACAAGCTTGTAGATGGGCTTGTACCCCCATCACTGGGTGGCCTTGGTCAATGTGGTCACCGATTAAGAACCCGCCTTGTGTTAACAGTCCAGGCTGGTGGCGCTGGTGCAATGGTGTGGGGAGTGTTTTCTTGGCACCCTTTTGACCCGTTAATACCAATTAATCGTTGCTCGAATGCCACAGCCGATTTGTGTATTGGTGCTGACAGCGTCCATCTCTCTATGCTCACAGTTTTCCCATCTTCTAGTTGTTACTTGGAGCACGTCCTAAAACAAAGCAGTTCAGTGGCCTTCCCAGTCACAGGATCAGAACACAATGGCACCCCCCTTTGGGATGTGGGCAGAGCAGGAAGAGTCAGCTGACAAGTGTGTACCCTTTAGCATGGACCACAGTCTCAGGGGGACATTTCCACCAACATCTTGCCATGAAGAAATGAAAGCAAAAGGAGGTCCTGGAGCATCACAAACACTTGCAGTAATAAAATGCACTACAACAAATGTCTGTGATGTGCCATGTGTTGAAATGGCATTTTATTAGTACAAATGTTTCTGCTGAAACTGCAAAGACAAAGCAAGCAGATGGACACACAGACAACCCCTTGTTCTTTTATTAAGGTGGATGTGCGTTCTGATCATCTTTTTTGGGAGGGGGGTGGGTAAATTTCACTGAATGCTCCAAACGGGACATGCGATCCTACAAACCAATAAATCGGGTAGATTCTCTTCCTGACCCAAGACCCTCCTCATTCCACAGTCTTCAGTACTCATCCTTCTTTCTCTGCCCCCACCCCCCACCTTTCAGCGTCAAATCTCAGATACACCCCCCATAATTGCTCTTCTCCCCATTCTGTGGTCTCTTGTTGATCTGAGCCCCCCATTCCATCGTCTACATCTGACCGCTACTATTGCAGTCACCCTAATATTTCTCTCTCTGTCACCCACCTTTGTATTGAACAGGACCCCCAATTGTACTCCAGTCTCAGTCACCCCCTCCCATAATTGCTCTGCTCCCCATTCTGTGGTCGCAGCCCCCTGTCCCACAGTCTATAGTAGTCCTCTTGTACTGAATCCCCCCCATTTCTCGGTCCCTTCTTTTGTACTGCACAGGACACCAGTGACAAATCCCTGCCCCTTGCTGTCTGCCTTTCCTCTGTTCCACAGTCTAAATTAGCCCCCCGTTGATTGCTCCCTGCCCCCCCCCAAAGATAAGTCTCTTGCAGCCCCCTCTTCTGTTCTCCATCATTTTCTTATTTTCAGAGGAGCCTGCCCTTGGCCGTCACATCAATGGGGGGGGCGTCGGATTATTCCCCCCCCCATGTGCCCATCTGTCCACTTGGTGGCCAGCCTGAAGCCAGGTCTGCTGCTGTTGTGTAATATTTAATCACATGCTGATGAATGGGGTGATGGAGACAACAAGAGATCATATAACACACAAGCGGGATTATATAAAAATCCACTTAGGCGCCTGTCCCCTCGCATCACACGTGCCCCATTCGTCCTGCAGAGCGCACCTGCATGGCATTGCCCTCGCCACCCACACGAGCTGCACTGCTTCTGGGATCTCTCCGAGCCGAGGTGGAGCTGCACTAGGCAGTTGAGTGCTGACGCCGCCGCTGGACCAGATGCTCTGCCCATAAGTCTCTTATCATCTAAAAGGAAAGGACGGAGAAACTCAGAAGAAGAGACGGAGGTGGAGGAGGAGGAGAAGAAGAAGAAGAGGGAATCTGGGCATCTGTTGGTGGTGACCACTGCCTGCCCCCACCATAGGGACGACAACTGGGAGACTGCTGTCCGGACACCAAGATCAGGGAGAGCATCCTCATCTGGAGTCCCGTGACGAAAGAGTGCTGGAAATCTCAGGCACGAGCAGAAGAGGCTCCTCTCACCGAGGTCTCCACATCCCCGAAAGGCACACTGTCCCCTACGCCATGCAGAACATCTATGGGCCGGCGTGCATCTTCCTGCGGAAGGGCATTGCAGAGAAGCACACGGTGAGACTTCACGTGTTGGGCAATCGCTAGAAGCTCCCATGCTTTCTAAAAATTGCCGAGTTTAGGACGGCCTCAGATTACGGGGGTGAGGGGGGCACTGATGTGCACCAAGGTGGAGCTCACCAGTCATTGTCTCCTCATTTCTCCCTACAGGAAAGGGTGCTCTCAGATGATGAGATTGAAGGTAAGACCACTGGGATCTACGTGGGCAGCACGAGTGTGCCACATGCTTGGCTCAAGCGTGTTGACCACTTCTCTCTTTCCAACCTCCCACCCACCCACCCAAACCCCCATGTTCTTCTCTCCCACCCACACACTCCAGAACTAAGGGAAGCCTTTACTGAGTTTGACAAGGACAAGGATGGGCTGATCACCTGCAAGGACCTGGGCAACCTGATGAGAACCATGGGCTACATGCCAACCGAGATGGAGCTCATTGAGCTGAGCCAGCAGATCAACATGAACTGTGAGTTTGTGGGCGATGTGGTGTAGAAAGTGCTTCTGTCACACATCTCTCTCACCCACATCACCGGCATCGATCGATCCATCCAAACTACTCATCTGACATCACCACGGCTCATCTTCTCAAACCCCAGATTCCTCCGCCTTCACCATCCTTCATTTAGAACGGCAAACCCCCATGCCAACTCACGTAATCTGTTGGCATAAATAACCCCATCTCCCCCAGCAGCAACAGAATTCACCACCGGGTCACCCTGTCCACGTCCCACTTCCTCCCATCTGTCCCAGCAGACACTAGTGCCACGTATTCTGCCACATAATTCGGGCTCACTTGTATAAACTTGGCTTTTAAACCCCAAACAGTGTGCAGAGGTGCAGTCAAACAATTCTAAAGACCCGGGTTCAAACTCAAGTCTGGCTTAATGCCTGTGTGACGATGGCCACATTCTCCCCGTGTTCACCCACCTTTTCCATTTCGTCCGTGTCCCCTGCTCAAAGTCTGACTGGGGACATCAGTTGGTGACTCTGGCAGACTCCTGAGCCCCCTTCATGCCCACTCTGGTCTCTAGGAAATCCTGTGGGAGAACAAGAAAGTGCAGAAATGAGAAGAGGGGCAGGAAATGTGCCCCCCCCCCCCCCCGAGCCAAAACCAAATTCAGAATCAACCCTCACTTCGGCTCAGTCTGCTGCTCGGAGAAATCAAAAATGACCAGCATGCTCATCAGGTTTGAGGATTGTAAAGGATTGGGATTTACGTTTTACTGGGAGGTTTTATTACATTAGATAGATAAATAGATATACAGCATATAAATATATAAATATATATAAATAGGAAGGTATTCGATTTTAGATTTTATGATTGTGGTAAGGCTTCATTACATGAAGGAAGGAATTGTATTTTAGGGTTTAACATAAATTAGATATCTGAGGGTATTGTGTTTTATTGTTCAGGTCTGTTATGTTATATATGTTAGGGTAGGCTAATTAAGGTTTTTATTATTATTGTAAGATTTTATCACATCAATGACACTGTAATAAGGGATTTTAATCTTTTACTGTTCGGTTTTATTACTATTACACAGTTACATAATATGTATATTACTTTACTTCATTTCACGTTTTATTGTTAGCGTCTGTTATATTACGTATATTACAGTATTGCATTTTAAGTTTTCACATTCTTGTAAAGTTACAGAATATTAGATACAGTATATGAGGGTATTGTGTTTTATTGTTCGGGTTTATTATATATATATATATATACTGTATATGTACAGGTATGGTAATTAAGATTTTATTATATAAAAGACACTGTAACAAGGGATTTTACAATTTTATTGTTAGGTTTTATTGCTATTGTACAGTTACATAATATGTAAATTACGTTACTGCATTTCACGTTTTATTGTTAGCATCTGTTATATTACGTATATTACGGTATTGTATTTTAGGTTTTAACATTCTTGTAAAGTTACAGAATATTAGATATATGAGGGTATTGTGTTTTAAGTTTTATTGTTCAGGTCTATTATATTATATATGTTAGGGTATGTTCATTAAGGTTTTTATTATTACTGTAAGATTTTATTATATAAAAGACACTGTGATAAGGGATTTTAATCTTTTACTGTTCAGTTTTATTACTACTGTACAGTTACATAATATGTAAATTATGTTACTGCATTTTAAGTTTCATTGTTAGAGTCTGTTATATTACGGTATTGTATTTTAGCTTTTATTTTCATTGTTGAGCTTTATGGTTAGGGTTTATTATGCACATTAGGATATTTCAGGGTTTACTTTATGCTATTATCGTATTTTAGGTATTATTATTATTGTGAGGGTTTATTAAATTATGCATATTAAGGTACTGCATTGTAGTGTTTATTACATCATTGCACTATTCTGGTAGGGTCACCAATTTGCCATTTTGCCGACGGTGTGGGTGTGGTCAGTAAGCCACCCCGCCTCCACTATAAAAGATGGCGGCACGTAGCGCTCAGCTTCCAGTCCTTTGGGTCTTACTAACAACTTCTCAAAGCTCCATTTTAAATCTCTTTGTCAGAGAGACAGAGAGAAAGGCTCCCTTAATGGCAGTCCATTCTTGTTACCCGTGGGGGTTTTGTTCCTGAAATGCCCACCGGAAACAGAAACCTCAGGTATGGGATAAACTGGGGTCAGGTTCCATCGGACCCTAATCAATATATCTTTTTCGTAGCCATTATCATGAACACACAATTGCTCCTGTGCTAGCCCTGGAGGTGGGTGGGAGGTGTGTCAGGTCAGGACTGGCACAGGGAGAAGGTGTCAGGCAGATGTGCCAGCCCTCAGTAATGACCCATCTGCAGGTTCACCTGCAGAAACCTCGTTACAATGTTTACATCCCCTAACTCGTCTGCTCTGATCGTCTTCTTGGGGCTCTGCCAGATGTCACGAGTGACCGATCTGAGGACGTCACTAAGCTGACCAGTCGATAGGAGTGACAGGCGGTGGTTGCACCAAGGGCAGGGACTTAATCAGCTCAAGTGGAAATGGTAAGCCACGGTCCCCCCATCAACAAAGTGGTCCAACGGCCACCCCAGACCTGTTGGCGCTCAGTCTTACGACACATGGAATGTTCTCTCTCTTGGGCTTGGCCGTGAGCGGGTGAAAGTGGGCCGTGGGAGTCACCCAATGGGTTACCCCTTCATAAGAGCAGACCGCCTGTACAGAAGGACCACTGAGCTTTGTCGTTTTACTTTCAGCTTTGCCCACATTGTAGTTTGGTTGAGCGGCTCTCAACTCTGTTGCTTATGGCTGCTGTTCTTCAGGTTCCTCCTCTCCTTCTTTATCTGCTGATTTGTTTGCTTTTTCTGTCCACTTTTGCCTCAACACAAACCTCGAGTGATTTTAATCTCTGAACTTATTCGATTTTAAGGGTTGCCCTAAGTGACGTTCCTCAAGGCCATGTTGTGCTCACTTTTCATGGTGGTGGCCACAGCGGTTCCTGTTCCAATGTCTGTTGACTGTCATGTGACATGCTATGCCCCACCCATAAAGATGGCGACATGCAAATCTTAGTATCCTTCCTTCAGATCTCATGTTTGAAATACAAACATCACAGAAGTGACAGGTCGAGGTAGAAGGTCCAACATGGCACAGATATTCTGGTTTTGAACATTCTTGGGTCTAATTTAGTGCCACTCTTACGACGGTTGTATCTGACCGCGCTCCACGCCACGGGCACCTTCCTTATCTCCTGCTCAGGGCCTCACGATTACCTAAATGAAACTCCTGCCATCACCTGACTCCCCAAGTAGCCCAGGAGACCCTCCTACGCTAACCTTCCTTACTCTTACTCTCCTTCTCTTTCCAGTGGGTGGCAGGGTGGACTTTGAAGATTTTGTCGAGCTGATGAGCCCAAAGCTGCTGGCTGAGACGGCCGGGATGATTGGCATGAAGGAGCTGCGAAACGCATTCAGAGAGGTGAGTGGCCATCCTCGGGGCTCCCCTTCAGCCCGGCCCACCCATGGGCAGCTAGCTTAGGCTGCTCTGCTTTGTACCCACTTAGTTTGATGCCAACGGAGATGGGGAAATCACAATTGAAGAGCTTCGCCACGCCATGAGCAAACTGCTGGGGGAGCAGCTCAACGCCCGTGAAATCGAGGACGTGGTCAGGGAAGCGGACAACAATGGAGATGGCACAGTTGACTTTGAAGGTGAGAACAGAGCGGGAATATGGTGGTGGGCAACCTGCATCTAGTGGGCACTGCACACAATGTTGCAGTTTGTTAAGAAGCATGGTGGGGCTGGTGAGGATTCATTCTGGTGGGCTGCCATGGCAGACCCTCCTATTGACCATCAAAGATGATGAGGGGGCTGACCGAGCAGATCACACACACGACTCTCCGTCAGCGGCCACACCACTTCCACCCAACAAAATCCAACATGTCCATGCTGGGAACATCCCAGGAATTTCGGGGGATTCACCCAGTCGGCTTTCTGTAGGGGGCCCAGTGACTCTCCAGTTAGGATAGCGTCACAGAAGAGAGTGCCAGTGAGAAAAGAGGGCGATAAACGTCAATGTATTGTAATATGGACATAGATTCATAGACAGGACAGGCAGTACACAAGAGGAGGAAGAGGAGCAGCCATACGGTCTCATGTACGGAGTACAGCGGTAGTCTTACCTGCACGTCTGCTAACACTCCACACGTCAGCACTCCCTGCAGCACCTGGATAGACAGTGTTTAAGGACAGATAGAGACAAAAGGCACTATATAACAGAATGACATGAAAGGTACTACCAAAGAGAGGATATCCAGAGAGAGAGAGTGGCGCGTGTTAAAAGTCACAAACCGCAGACAGACGGGATGTGCACTGTGTCGCTGACAAGATGTGACAGACACTTTATAACAGAGAGACGGGTGTAAGGGGCACCACGTAATAAACAGGCAAAGAACGGGCAGACATCAAAGGCACATTGTAACTGATCTACAAGTATAAAAAGTCACCAAAGAAAAGATAAAAGTGACGTCAGATAAGGCAGGCAGGTGATGATTAGATGGGACATCCCTCTACACAACAGACATGTGAAGGTTACTCTATAACGGGTAAAGAGATTAAACACGCACCATATAAGACGGGTAGGCACTATACGAGGGACATGCACAAAGTCTCCACACTTTTTTGAACTCTATATATTAAGAAGAAGATGACAAATGACATCACTTTTCTACATCGTCACCTTCGTTTACGACGCAATTTTTCCCAGCATCATGCCAACTTTTTCACACCCAGTTACTCCTCCTTCACCATTTCCAATGAAAATATAAAAATGAGGAAAATTTTTGAACGTCCCTCGTATAAATCAACTGACAGACGCAACAGGCATTTGAACCAGAATGCAATTGATGGAAGGCATTCTGTAACACATATGAAAGGCACTATATAATTGAAGGTGATTACAGCACAGATGGATATGAAAGGCGCTGCCCACTAGTGATAGTAGTAGTTATACTGGTAGGCCTGACTAACACATTTCACACCCTCACTCTGGCACCGTGATAATAAAACGTATTAATGTATTCTAATAGATAAGGGAAGCAAAATTTGATACGACAGATTTGTAAAGCGCTGTATCTGCTCTCTATATATAAAAGTGCAATGATTTTATGTGACTTTTTATGTCACACTTTAAATCTGGCTTATTTTAAAACCTACATGTATGTGTTTGGTATCACTCTTTTCAGAATTTATCGAACTTTAATGTGATGTTGTTAGATTTTCAGATTCTTATTCCATTTTTAAATTATTAACTAAAAAATATCAAGAACTTGCATCCCACGAAACGAAACCTTGTGACAAAAGAGTTAACGACGCCCGGGGCCGGAAATAAAAGACAAAGAGTAGGAGAGCTGCTGTAGAGGCTTTTTAAATGTTCAAAGAGTCGCATGAGATGAAGATCACGCGGCAGCAAAGAGGAGGTAAAAAAGAAAACCGTATTTGTGTCCCATTGTATCACCATTTAAGAGGGGGCTTTGGAGGAGTGACTGCGTCTTCTAGGCGTGCGTTCAGCCCCCCTCTTCATAATGCGAGCGGCACAGACGTGCAGTGGCTGGCGGATAGCACAGGCTGAGGGGGTGAACCCCCTAGTAATGTTATTAATGACAGCACTGTCGCCTATACAGAGGGGGTGCGTTATTCTTACTGTTCCATCGGCCTAACCTCCCCACTCTTGGGCGTCATGATAACCAAGAATTTGTTCAAACCAACAGAACACCCAGACGTGCCCACCCAAAGCTCGCCTCTCTCAGGTTCAGCTAAGCGCCTATCATTTTCAACCCTTGTGGAAAACCCTTTGGTATTTAAAGCAGACCATTGTGAATACCTGGTCAAGTTCCATGCTGTTTGTATACAGGTGTCTGAGGCAGACCATGAGGTTCATGAAGCAGTGCCGGTTCATGAAGCAGTGCCACCACGACAGCACACCGTGAATGGCTTCAGTACACTGGCCGCACTCCCACTTATCTACCCGTCCTATGCTAGACACTTTGGTGGTTTGCCAGAATGAACTCATCTCTGAAAGACCAGAGCCAGGTGGCTTCACACATTCTAATGCCTATTTTTGTACCCGGGCAGAGTTTGTTCGAATGATGTCCCGTCAGTGACCTCTCACACCAATGGAGGAGGAGGACGATGACAAAGGGGTGTCACAGAGAAGAAGGTCATCTCCTGAGGAAACACCAAAGAGCCCTGAAATCAATCCACAATGCAGCTTTCCTTTGTTTCCATGGCACCCTGCCCTGGCAGCACGCTGGCCTGTGTACCCCAATGGCTCCGGTAATTTCTCCGTAAACATTTTCTGAACTGTTTTGAGAGATGTAGGCTACAAAGCCTTGCATCGGTTTTAAAAAGTAAACCTCCAGAATGTAAGGGGTGCTCCCCAGGGTCAATAAAGAAGCCAGGTTTCACCCAGCTGTGTTCCCCAACCGTCCACCTCCTCATCATCACGCAGACTATTCAAATATTTCCCCCTTTGATTAGTAAATGAATGGAAAACCAAAACTTGAAATGTTATTTGAATTGGGGGGGGGTATGTATATGGGCGGGACATATAGAAAAGCTGGGTTTGCTGGCCCCCTGGCGGCAGCAGGCTAGATAATCCAAATCTCTGCACTGATAACGTCCAGCTCTCACTGGCAATCGGCATTTTGTCTTTCAAGCCACACTTCAGCAAATTGGTTTGAAACATCTGCTTAGAAGCGGGCGAGTTCAAGTGGATTAAAAACATAATCCGGAATTCTGCGAAAAATACGGCTCCGGCGTTAATCCGATAAAAGGAGGGGGAAAGAACAGAGAGAGAACATGAACGCCCAGTGCTGCAGGTCTCTGAGCAGATCAAAGCGTTCTCTTAACACACAGCAGGGAGGGCTGCTGACGAGACCACCGGCTGCTCGGCTCTCGTGGGGGCAGACCTACAATGCTGCAGCTGGCACACGTAACCGACTGGACAGGGCTTAGCGCCACACACTGCAGGCTGGACCTCAACAGAAGCGGCGTCAGGCCAGCTGTACCTTAAACCACAATGAAGAACAACAAAAGAGATCACAGCAAAACAAAATAAAGGATTTTATTCATTAAAAGTACACAAGCAAGTTCACTGCTAACTGCACGGCGCCCTTAACAATGGTTTGTGCCCACTGCCTCGCCAACTGTGTGCAGACAGTCCAGCAGGCTGATGCCCTTTTTATTGTTGCACTGCTCAGCTCGGATGGCGGACAGTAGTACAACACAAAAAGGGGGTCAGCCCCCAGTTCAAATGGGAATAGCGGGAGGTGCAAGGATCCTGCCAGTCACTTGTGAACCAAGGAGGTTAAAGAAAAGGCCCAGGAAACAGGGGCTCGGGACCCCCACGGTTAATTCCAAATGTGTTGCAGGCCATTTCTTTTTGTATATATAGCAATGGGGCTTGACCTTCATCATTTGTGCATGAGGGAAAAACATCCTGACAACTCGGCGGTTCAGGTGATGCATCTGGAAAACAAAAACCATAATCAATAACTTGGCAAGCAGTGCCACCTTGTGGCTGCTATTCACATATCCAGTACATGGACTGCACACAAGGACTTGGCGAGGCTTAAAGGGGGTGGTCTCTGTATGGCTGAAAATTGATTACCACTCAATGGTTGGGCTCTGTGCTGGGAATAAAGAGTTGAAAGGCTGCACGAACGCTGATGTTAGCGCGGGGGTCTGACTCTGCCTCGGAATGATGTGGTGGGCACAAAATGGATTAATCTGTATCAGTAGTCTGGGTTAACCTGGTGAAAATAAATCTGCAGCACAGGGACTGGACTTCATACCAAGATAGGAGGTCTGGATAAGCGGGGCATCCACCAAGAAACTGGAACCAAAGTCACGGACATCTCTGACAAAGAAGGTGACACCAAGGAGGTCATTATGAACTGAGAACTTCACGGAGAGGAGGATCCAGCCGTGCAGACTAGATGGGCTGTTAGGACCATTCATATATTACTACGCATGGATGAGTCCTTTGTCCAAGGCAACTTCCAAAGGGTCTCTCTGTGCACTTTCAAGTTATGTGGCTTGCACTTGGGAGCAGCCTTGTGGATTTCAAGTTTTAAACTACACTACCTGCCCACTTTGGGTTATAAGACACCCAGGGGAGACAGGCCACTTTGGTAGGAAGCCTGTCAAAGCTGCCATTAGAGGAAACAGTGCTGTGTTGGCACAAACTATCAACTTCCCTATAAGCCTTTATAGTGTGGAGCAGAAATTAATAACATTTGACAGAAAAGTCCTAAGGAGAGCGACGGCACTTCCCATTTAGTGTGCTATCCCGTGTATTTATTTCACTAACACACACCAGAGAAAGAGTTTATGGCAGGGGACACTAAGCTAAGGTAGATAATATTCACCACGACCAGCAGCTTCAACAGAGCGGACGTTCAACCTTTAGTAGAACTCCTTAGTCCAGGGGTGGGCAAAGTCAGTCCTGGAGGGCCGCAGTGGCTGCAGGTTTTTGTTCCAACCCAGTTGCTTAATAAGAAGCACTTATTGCTCAAGTAACACTTCTGCTTCATTTTAGTTGTCTCATTTGTTAAGATTTTGAAGCCTTATTGCTTATTTTTGTCTTAAACAGCTGTATTCTTGGTTTTTAATTGCTCCTAATTAGCAATAACATGCAAATGACAAAACAGACCAGCATTTCTCCATTTACCCCCGTGTGTATTTCTCATGCACTATTGGGTTTAATTAAATATTTGGAAGGAAAGTGAAGAGAAAAAAGTGAAGCACTGAGAATAACTCATCCATTTTTGCCTTCAAATTATTTGGATGATATCCTTACAAAGGAAAAAAAAAAATCTAGGATATGAGAATGACGTGACATGGCAGAGTTAAAGCACTAACAAGCTATGAAATTAAATTATTGGCAAGAATTGTTTTTTAATTAAGCAACTGGGTTGGAACAAAAACCTGCAGCCACTGCGGCCCTCCAGGACTGACTTTGCCCACCCCTGCAGTCTACTTAAGGATGTCATGTTTATCAGCAAATTAAAAAAGAGGACAAATTAAAAAAAAAAAAAAAAAAAAAGAGGACAAAGCTCTTATGAGTTTTAATGATTGGCTAACTCCATATCCAAGGTGACTCGACTACATCCAAGTTAAAACTGGATACACAGTGCCAGTAGTGGCATTTGAACCCACCACCTCAGGGTCTGAAGTCCACTATGCCACACGGCCTGTAAAATACACTCAAGTACAATCTGACTCACCTTTATTCTTCCCTGCTACGAGAGTCTTTTGCCTTTTGGGGGAAAATGACGGCTTCAAGGAGTGCATTCCTGTGAGTCAGTGCTCACTGGCTTGGCAGAATTTACCTGCAATGAGAAGTTGAACCTGTCAATTAAATTAAAAGGCAGCGAATAAATGAAGGAGCAACCAACAAGCAAGTCAACATTCAACAGACTAGTTAAAAAAAAAAAAAAGCAAACAAGAAGGAGATTAGGGCCGATAAGAAATAAAAGGAATGGCACAAACAGTCGTCTGACTGAGCTCTATCAGCTGGGATGACTGTATATGAGGTTCGTCCGGGCCGATACACACAATAGAAATGGACCTGCATCAGATAAACCAATACCTTATCAATTATCAATGATTTCGGTCATACCCAAATTAATTTTCTCAGACTTGTTTAATTCAGGTATCCCCTTTAAATTCTAAATAATGATATTCTCAGTTTAGGGTGGTAGCAAGCTGGGCTCACTCACGCGCACATCCACACTCGGACGTCCATTAAGAAACAGAAAATGTAAAAACAAAATGGCTGCAGAGAGTCTGGAAAGGCGCTGGACTTGATTGCTGCCAGGCAGTGTGTGTGTTTTGTGTTTCTGCTCCCAAGCACAACCTACTCATAAAGCAAGAGCCATTTTGTTAGCTCCTAGCATTTACCGCTTTTGTTTTTTAAGACTCCTACATGCAAGGTCTTTTGTAACTTGACTTTTCTGCTGGTTATCAGGCTGCAACTGTGGTCTGAAAGTTGTCCATTTTTGGCAGAAAAACAAATGAACATACACGAGTCAAATGTCTGCACACGGCCTAAATATTCTCATGTTTTTCATAGAATTTGGTTATCTTTTTTTTTTAATCACGATACCATTAAATTAGTTTAAAAATATAGCCAGGACAATACTAGTGCTGCTAATGGCCGTTACTTCTTAACATGGCTCATTTTTAAGTTACTGTTCACACGTGACTGCGATGGCATCTTTTTGTGCAGCCATTCTTTTATTGCCCTAATACTCAACTCCCTTAGCTTATCTTTAATTAGTGATTTTTAAATGCTAATTGGTGACACCTATAATTAGAGAAACCTTTGTGATTACATCAACACTCTGTTCACTTGGGTGAAATGCCCTGGCATTCCTAAAGTTCAGGTCCGGGGTTCAAACATGGCTAAAGGGAAACGGCTCTGTGTCCAATTCGTAGTCTACAACAGAGAAAAGGTAACTCCAGGATGCTGACCATAATATGCTTTTCCAGTTATAGATGTGCTGTTTTTTTAACCCTCATTGCAAAGTGTACCGCCATAGTGTGTTGTGTTTTTATTTACCTGTAATCTTAAAACTGCACTTCATAACATTTACAATATAATGTAAGGTGCTACGACTTTTCGGGGGTTAATTGCATAAACAGAGGTGCTACTCCTCCAAGTGTTCACATGCTTGGTGTATTTGAGTAGAAAAAGGATTGTGGGATAGCGACTAAGGTGACTACGGGTGGAGTGGTGGCTCTGAGGCGAAGGATCTGCACTCGTATCCAGAAGGTTGCCGGTTCTAATCTCCGTCACTGCTCAAGGGCCCAGCAGAGTAGATCTCTCATGGCAAAGCCCTTAACCTACATGCGCTCTGACCCCAAGGGGTATGCAAAAACTAACAAATTCCTAATACAAGAAATTGTATAAGGCAAAATACAGAACAAAAAGTAAAAGTCAATTGGATCTGGCTGGCTGTGGTGACCACTTCAGGTGGAGTCTGTGTGAATGACGCATAGATCTGTGACGTGATCAGAGACACCAACCCCAGTGCATCAGCATCTAATACTTAAAATGAATGAAAAGAATCAAGTAGCTTGAAAGAGTAAATTGGGTGAAGTGAATTGAAACGCCCATCACTAACTGTCAGTGCCACCACCATCTGGACAAAATTACATGAGGCTGGTGGCAGTCTGAAGAACACTGAAGTTCTGTCCTTGATAATGTCTGACCCTCTTTAATTCTTTATTTTGTTAAATATACACACACAGGTATATGATAGAATGCCAGGTGGGGTCTTGGCTGGCTTCTGGTTGTGGGACCCCCAAGTTTTTGTTTTTTTTTATATTCTTTTCTCACTGATCATCTGACCCTTAGTATTACTGTTTGATTGATTTTTCTTTGTTTCCACTTATTACCTTTTGTAATGCGCCTAATATTACTCTATATTTAAAAGGCACTATGTAAATAATTGTTACCTGCTGGTTCCAAATGCCCATGGCGCAAGATTCTCTTCATCTATCAGGCCCGTTGGGTACAATGTGGTGGACAGATTAGGGAAACATCTGGAAGGTACAAGATACTTTGGTGACTTTTTTGGTGACAAACTACATTCCCAAGACAAAAGTCCGTGTAACCGGTTTAACTCTCCTAAATACAATACTGTATGAGGGAGGCCACAATATATAACAAAGAGTGACCGCCACGTTACCGAAGACGCAGGTATCAGGGGGCCCAGTCGGGTGTCCAGGGTGGCGGGGACGGGACCAGGCGAAGTGAGCCCGGTGCGTCTGGCGACAGGCCACTCGTGTCGGTCAGTTCCGCGGCTCGCTTTCTTCTATTCTGTTTCTATGTGATGACTTTTGGTATAAATAAAAGTTTTTTCCCCCCTTTTTGCCTTTTCTTCCTCCAATGGCCCTTTCATACTCGAGCACTCGTCGCCACGTTCCCCCCCCCTCCACCACCACCTCGCGGCCACCTTGGCTTCACACGCGATTTATTGCACTGCTGTTCGCTAGCAGCGCTCGCTCGCTAGCCCGCCCTCGAGAGGGGCCTCCATCGGCGCCACACTCTATCACCGCAGACAGGACGAGCTGCGAATGCTACCCTCTTCCAGCCCGGGCACAGGACCCCCATTCCCAACGGTTTACAATCCTTTGCCCCGTGTCGACGACTCCTCCTCCTCCTTTTCCCGTTTCTCGCTCCCTTAGCGCCGCGACTCCACGGGACAGCAGGCTACCCGCTCTCACACATTCATGGCGACCCAGTGGGCCCCTCTCACCGCTGCCATTCTCCTGCCACTGTGTGCCCCCCATCGTCTTGTCGTGTTTTTGTTGTCTTTTTCCCTTCGGTGCTCTAGCGTTGCAACCGACTTCACCGCCACGGCTGACTTGCCCAGCGTTCCCGCACTTCAGCGCTCCGATCCTCCGGCTCCTCGAGAGGCCGCGCCATCTTGCATTCCGCGCATTCCACAGCTGAAGGCGGGGCTATCATAGTCGTGGCATGCTATTGGCCACCACGGTCAGTCGCCGCTCTTCCATTGGTCAGCTGAGCTCACGGGCTATAATGAGAGGCCGGCGGGCAGAATTCTTCAAGACCCACCCTCCACCGTTGCTTCAATTGGGCTCTGCTTTTGAAGGGAAGCCTCGATTGGTTAACCGATCTGGAAATCTTGCGCCCGAAAAACCAAGCTACGTTGTGATTGGCTCCACAGAAAAGACAAGCTGCAATGTGATTGGCATTTTTTTCTTTAACAGCGGCCATCGCCGCAGCATTTTACAATTATTGGTGGGAGAGTTGCGCCCCCCAAATGCACCTCTGTTATCCTGCTTCCCTCCGAGGCAGGTGTGCTTCTTGATTATACTTGGATTTCTGTATACATATGTATAATCCAAACACACATTATATATTTATATATACATGATGTGTGCATATAACATTATGGATCTGAATGGTGAGTTGTTATTGGATGTCTGTGCTAATCATGGATTGTCCATAACAAACACTATGTTCTAACACCAGGAGGCTCATAAGCAGACCACTCTGTACTGAATGTCGATGATGGACTTTGTAGTTGTGGCACCTGACCCTGAGGTCATACGTTTTGGACACTCAGATAAAGACAGGGGCAGAGCCATCAATTGATCACCACTTGGTAGTGAGTTGGATTTGAAGCAAGGGGCTGGAAATGCTAGATATGATCCAGGTAAGCCCAGAGGTGCAGTTAGGGTGTCCTCGGAACAACTGGCTGCGGCTTTTATTTGTGACCTCAGAAAGAACTTCTCCCATGTGCAGATTGAAGTCAGGGACATCAAGTCCGAATGGACCCTGTTCAAGGCCTCAGTTGTGGAAGCAGCTGCTAAAGGCTGTAGTCTTAGGATTGTCAGGACATCTCACAATGGCAACCCTTGGACCTGATGGTGGGCACCAGACGTGAGGGAAATTGTCACACTGAAGAAGGTGGCCTTCAGAGAAATGGTCTCTGCAGGATCTCCTTACTCGGTTGAGAGGTACCAACAGGCTAAGAGAACCGGTGCAAAAAAGTGTTTATGGAATGCTCAAGCATGGGATGGCCTCAAGGCTGTTCTGGAAAGCTGTTTTGATGCCACAGAAGGGGAAGGAATGACCCTGCCTAGACTGTGATAAGCAGGGACGGAGAGGTGCTGGCCTCTTCTGGGAAAACTGCCGAGCGGTGGCAGGAGTACTTTGAGGAATTTCTCAACCCTGTGCCCATGACCTACTACCAGCAGGCAGCACCAGAACGAACGTCAGATTGGGGAAGATCCCATCAGTGTTGCCGAAGTCACATGGTGGTCTGAGGACTCCATAGTTATAAGGCTGCTGAGGTGGATGAAATCTGAGCAGAAATGTTGAGAGTGTTGGACATTGTTGGGTTAGCATTTTTAACATGTGTATAATGTGTTTGGCCAGTCGCCCCAGGGGGCATCCCTACAACATGCCCATAGAGTTGCTCCAGATATGGCCCACTGGATGGAGACCCTGCAGCTGGCTTAGGAATGTCTGGGAATTCCCCAGGAAGAGCTAAAATCTGTAGGAGTGGACAGGGAGGTCTGGACTGACCTGCTGCCTCCGTGACCTTCACCGGGAAAAGCTGTTGAGAAGTGGAGATAAAATGCTAAGGTCTACATGGTCTGGAAATCAAAAAAAAAAATGTAAGGAGCAGCATTGAACTTACTACGTGTAAAAAAACGGATGGCAAAGTGACCTGTGGGCACGCGTTTACAGCAAAGTCATTGAAAAACCATCATAATGGCAGAAAAAAAAAGCAGCCACATCTGCCGAGTGTGAAGCACATCGCAGAAGACAATTAAGTGATGAAGAGACGGAAAGAATTAAAAGACAAGATGATGAAGCACATAGACGAGCAAGAAGTAATCTTGAACACTGAGCAGCAAACAAACATGACGGCTCATAGGCACGCAATACAAAGTCCAGGATACAGAATACGAGAACGAGTGCACGGTGACCACCCAAAAGATCGTCAAATAGTCGAGATGTCCAGCCATTTGATAAGATTGTGTTTACATCTTCACATCAATGTTTCTTTGAAGACCACCACTTAGCAAAGTTACGTAAGCAGTGGCATCAACGTCAAGCTGTATTTTAAATAGTAAAAATAAAAGAATGTGTTGCAATAATAGAAAAGTTCAGCTTGCTCTGTATGAGCCACTGCAAGTAATAAAATGCAATACAACAGAAACAGAAACAAGTAACTATTTAGAAAACACAAGAGGTACCAACAGCTCCTTAGCTTTAACTTGGATCTTCACCACCAGACAATGGCGGTGTGCACAGACGCTGCGGCTGATCAGGTGCTCTTTTCTGCTGTTATCATTCTTAATAGTGACTTTCATCGTTTTACACACGGAAGCGACCGTCCACTACAGTCGTCAAAAGCTTCTACAGATTGGCTCTAATAGCACAGATAATTATTATAACACAGAAGATTTTCAGATCACTGGGACTTACGTTGACTCCTACACTTTGGAAGACGACGATGCAGACGGCGCAGGGAGAGGAAGTAAAAAAAAAAAGAGTCAAGTGAGCAGGATTACTAGCCAGGCTAAAGGCTGCTCCGCATAAAACTCCTCTTCCTAGCGTTCTTCTTGTGAATACCAGATCACTCGCAAATAAAATGGATGAGCTCCGACTGGATATTTCCACACATAAAACTACAAGGGACTGTTGCCTTTTGATTTTTTTGGAGACGTGGCTGGATCCCACCATACCGGACACAGCAGTTGAACTTGCAGGTTGCAGGCTCCATCGAGCTGATCAAACCCCCGATTCCAGTAAGAAAACAGGTGGAGGGCTGTGTGTCTCTACTAATAATGCTTGGTGCACTAATATAACTACAATCAACAAGTTTTGTTGTCCAGACGTGGGATATCTGATGCTAAGATGCCGACCGTTTTACCTACCGTCATTATTGTTACAGCAGTACACATACCTCCTCAGGCTAATGTTAACGTCAGGGCTTGAAAAATTGACGTTATCAGTAAACAGCAGAACTCGCAACTTGACGCAGTTTTTATCATTGCTGGGGATTTTAATCAAGTGAATCTTAAGGATGTATTCCCCAGATTTTATCAGCATGTACATTGTAAAACCAGAGGGGAGAACACCTTAGAGCAGGTCTATACAAACATAAAAGACGACCCCACCTCGGCCAGTCTGATCATCTCTCTTTGTCTCTTGTTCCAGCGCACAAAGCCCTTATCAACAGTACTGATCAGACAGAGTGGTGGCTCTGAGGCGAGGGATCTGCACTGGCAATCGGAAGGTTGTCGGTTCGAATCCCGTAAATGTCAATAGGGACTCTGCTCTGTTGGGCCCTTAACCTGCAATTGCTGAGCGCTATGAGTAGTGAGAAAAGTGCTATATAAATGCAAAGAATTCTCTCATATACATTTCTCTTCTGGTTCGTCATGCTTCTTCTTCAAAACCGGTCCCTATTCCTGCTCTTCCAAACCCTTCTCCACGCTGCCTGAGGCCTCCCATACACCCCCACGCCGCTTTTCTCGATTCCTATTCCTCCTTTGGTCTACCATGTTTCCCGCTCCTCTCTCATGACCCCATTGGTTTCACATCACTGCCCTATATCTAGCCTTACTGTGTGACCTTTCACTTCAGCCATGTGTGCGCCTGGGAGTCTTTTCTGTAGCCTGCTACAGGAAGGTACTCTGTCGATCATTGGCATTGGTTTCACTCCTTCATATTTTCGTTATACTGCAATGGTTCTTTCCTAAGCTTTTACCATACCATACCATTTTTATTTGTTAAGCGCTTAAAAACACAGCATTACAACTGACCGAAGCGCTGTACAGTTAAAACAAGCAAGACTAAAAGCAAAATATTAAAAAAACAAACATTAAGAGAGAATTAAAACAGAGACACTAAAAAAACAGGTCAGGGGACCCAATAAAACAGAGAAATAGCAAAAAGCAAGTGGGAATAAGACAGGTTAAGAATTAAAAGCCAGTGTGAAGAAGTGCGTTTTTAGGTGTGATTTGAATGTGGTGACTGAAGTGGCTTGCCTAACCACTAAAGGTAAGGAGTTTCAGAGCTTGGGTGCACAGACAGAAAAAGCCCTTTCACCACGAGCTTTAAAAAGCTTTTGTTATAAAATGAACGACAGTATCCCTAATTTCCGCCAAATACTGCCCGTTCTCTTCCGTGGTTCTCGATCCCTCACCATTGCCTCTCCCATCAACAAACACAGGCTGTGGAACGAAATGAAAGTCCTAAAACTCACAAAAAAATAGGAGAGCTCTCGAAAGTGAAAGCTACAAGACCAATACTTACCGTCACAAACGACGATTCTCTACATATTAACAACAAAGTTCTTGATCTTATACAGGCTGAAAAAGTGACCTTCAAGAGTGTAGATACAGTACTCCGTGACGATCAGCTAACGTACCCACAGGAGTTTTTACACACCCTCACACCAACTGGCATGCCTCCCCATAGCCTTCATCTGAAGCTCAGAGCTGTACTTATGTTCCTCCAAAATATTATGCCATCAAAATGTCTTTGCAAAGGAACAAGACTCATCGTTACCCAAATACATACAAATACTATTGAGTGCAAACTGATCGCTATCCAAACTTCTGAAAATATTTTCATTCCCAGAATCTCTCTCCTTCCTTCCAACACCAATCTCCCTTTTAAATTTAAACGCACACAATTCCAACTCAGACTCGCCTTCTCCATGACTATCAGCAAGTCCCAAGGACAAACGTTTGCAAAGATTTCCGTTAATCTACAACAACCAGTCTTCAGCTGTGGTCAGTTGTACGTGGCTTTTTCTAGGGTTAGATCTTTCGACTCATTGTCTGTCGTCTCCACCAAAACACCTATTCACAACTCCGTCTTTCAAGAAGTATTTATTTCTTCCTGATTTCTGAGTTCCTTTCTCACCGTTTTCCATTCCTATTGTTACACCGCCGTATGCTACGGCAGGCGTTGGCTAGTTATTATTAATCCAATTAGCAAGACTGATGAAGTTTGGCCTGAAGCTGCCGCAACTCCAGGACTGCTTTGAACAAACAGACTGGAATCTATTTTTTAATCAGACAGACTCAGAGACATATACTTCATCTGTGCTGTCCTATATTAATTACTGTGTGGACCAAGGTTATTACAGTTAACGAAAACTAAAATCAAAACTGAAACTATTATTAAAATAACATTTCCGTAAACTGAAATAAAATTAACAAAACCAAAATGAAAAACTAAAACTAATAGAAACTATTATATTAGCTGGAAAAACAAACTAAAATAAAATAATAATTTACTAAAAATATTTTTAGTTTTCATTTTTGAATGAATACTCTTTGCAACAGTCCTTAACCCTTATAATTCTAAAACAAAGTAATCCATCAAGAGCCACCCACATATATTTCATTCAGTGAATGGTGGCTGGTGACGGAGGGCGCGTGTTCACACAGCATTTGCGGTGACAGATCAAGCTGAATATGGGCGTGTAAAGCATGTGAGATAGAAAGCTATTTACTGTGCCACCTTTCTTTGCACTTGTTGTACATCAAGATGTAATTCAAATGCCTGAAATCGTTTAATAATACAACTAGGTGGGGTCTACACACTGATTTAAGCCTAAAAACCATGTTCTTCCAAAGCCGCCATGATTTTCATGATCGCACCTGTCAGAACGCAGTACAATCTATTTTCTGATTTTTTTGGTATCTTTTCAGGCCTGCAGGTAGCAAAATTCTGTTTATAAATTGTATGTGCCTGAGATGGAATCTGAGATCAATATGGCTACTAGAAAATAAAGCCCAGTATGAGAGACATTTCAGTGCAATATTGAAGGCATTCATTATAGGCACATTGTCTTGGAGTGGGATATGTTGTGTGTTGTAGACATTTAGAGTAAAAAAACCCTCAAACCTTAAAATTCACCTAAATTTCATTACAAATTGGTCCATTCTGGGCAATAAAAGGAAAAGATAAAAAGTGCCAACAATCCATCCACATTTGTTCAGCACAAATGACATAGAAAATATTTTTAAAAATCATAAAATTCTATAAAATTGTTCATATTCGGTATCTGGCTTTGATTATGCTTGTTTTTATCAGACAAAAACAAAATCAAATAGTAAACCATGTAGTGTAGTAAACTTCCAGTAACATTAACCTTATATTATATCCAAATCCTACAAAACTAAACTCCACAGTAGCTCTTTAACTATAATTGCTAAACTAAAACAAACTAATAGATATAAAAATAAAATACAAATGTCTTTGTGAAATAAAAACAAAATGAAAACTAAAAATACATGATGAAGGAAAACTAAAACTAAACTGAATTTCTAAGTAAGGTCAGAAAAAATATAGAAATAAAAAGGCAAAACTATAATAACCTTGGTGTGGACAATGTCACTGTCAACAAAAGGATTAAGGTCTACCCAAATGAGAAACCATCGATGAATAATGAAGTAAAACGGCTGCTCAGGCAAAGGGACAAAGCCTTTAAATTAGGAGACACCTCAGCCTATAGAGCTGCCAGAGCCAACCTCAAGAAGGGCATCGAGTCTGCTAAACTAATGTCCAAACAACGGATTGAGGAGGACTTTGACAGTAACTCAGACTCACAGCGGATGTGGAAAGGCATCCGATTAATCACGGACCACAAAAAGAAAAATGACGTACAATACATACTGGCCAATAACAATGCCAGCCAAGCAGAGGAACTGAACGGTTTCTTTGCATGGTTTGACAAGGACAATAACCAGCCTCGGGTCAGCTCGACTCACATCCTTTGGTCGTACACATACATGATGTGCGGCGGGCACTCAAAAACAACAATACAAGGAAGGCAGCAGGTCCTGATAATGTGCAAGGACGTGTTGTCCAGGCCTGAGCTGACCAATTAGCGGAGGTATTTACACACATATTCAACCTCTGTCACTCCTCAGGTGTATTCCCCTTGTGCCTGAAATCCACAACCATTGTACCTGTTCCCAAAAAACCGAGGATGACCTGTCTTGATGACTATCGACCAGTCGCTCTCCCCCCTGTCATCGCAAAGTGCTATGAAGGACTGGTAATCACCCACATCAAAGCCTCCATCCCAGCTGATCTAGACCAACACCAGTTTGCCTATCGGTCAAACAGATCAACTGAGGACGCCATCTGTGTGGCTCTACATGCTGCCCTCTTGCACATGGAAAAGCCCAACACCTATGTTAGGATGCTCTTCATTGACTACAGCTCTGCATTTAATCCCATCATACCTAACCAGCTGATCCAAAAACTCTATGCACTAGGACTTGCTCTGTCCATATGCAACTGGTTACTGGATTTTCTCACCAACTGCCCCCAGTCTGTCAGGATGGGCAAACACACATCCTCCACCCTTACCCTGAGCACTGGTGTGCCGCAAGGATGTATACTAAGTCCCCTTCTCTATGCACTCTTCACCCATGCCTGCCAACCCATCCACCAATCAAACATTAATGTTAAATTGATACGACTGTCAATGGGCTTGTAACAGACAACAATGAAGCTGCATATAGGGAAGAGGTTCAGAATCTGACAGCATGGCGCAACACCAACAACCTGGTCTTAAATACCAAAAAGACCAAAGAAGTGATTCTGGACTTTAGGACCACTAAAAAGACCAATTACAGTCTGATAACAATCAATACAGATGCTGTGGAGAGAGTTTCCAGCTTGAAGTTTCTAGGAGTCACCATCTCAGAGGACCTGTCCTGGGCTATAATAGGCAAAGTACAACAACAGGCAGCTAAGGAGAGCTGACCTCCCCCAGAAGCTGCTGGTTAATTTCTATAGACGCACTATAGAGGACATCTTAACTAACTGCATGATGGCCTGCAGGTACAACAGCTGCACCAAGGCTGCTAAAGAAGCCCTGCAGCGGGTCATAAAAACAGCAGAGGCCATTACTGGGACTGAACTGCCATCACTCAAACTCCCGTATAAGACTCGCTGTGTGAGAAGGGCCAAAAACATCCTCAAGGACCAAACTCATCCTGGAAATTCTTTGTTTGAGCTCCTGCCGTCAGGAAGACGTCTGCTCCAGGTCACTCCATGAACGCATAAACAGACTAAAAGAGCTTTTTCCCATCTGCCGTAAACTTTCTGAACTCTGAATCTCCTCAGTCTGAGATCATTTCTAATTGAACTTGTGCAATAAGCTATAGTGGTAATGTGCAATATACTAATGTAATACAATATAGCATATGGAATGTACTATTCATTAACAATTTATGCTGCTGTACTTTGAGCAATAATAATTTATTCTGGTTACTTGATCACTTAACACTGTATACAACATATTTGGAATTATTTGACTTTTCTTTAAATGCACCTTGGGGCTGTCACAAAAAGTCATTTCGTCGTGTCACACAATGACAATAAAGTGCTTGAACGTGAACTTGTTTGCATTTTTTTTGTTAAAGACCGTAGGTTGGCGTGTTTCACGAGATTACCTTGATAAAAGGACAAGTGTCTGTGTGTCCTTCTGGCTGCTATGTCTCTGTTATCCAAGAGATGGCACATAATAAACATTAGCACTGCTTTTACGATTCCCATACCAAAAGGTACATAACAGAGACATAGGAACCAGACGGGCATACAGTGCGGGATGGACAGAAATCAGAGTATCTACCTTAACAAAAGGGCAAGTGTCCATCTGTGGGTTTGTCTGGATGCTACATCTCTGTCATATGGGATTCGTAAAAGTACACACCATCGGCTTCAATGACAAATGCATGTTAATTATTACAAATATTTGTGATGCACCAACTGTTGGAATGACAAATGCAATGTATTTTATTACTATATACATTAAATGATACATTCCAATAAATGGTGCACTGCAAATGTTAATGCTGAAGTCTACATTGATTATTTAGATTTCAACCCATCTTAGTATAGAATCATGCCAAATACACACAGATTATATATGATGCTATACTCAGCACCAAACATAGAACAACCTGGAGGATGCAGACTCCTTCCAAGAAAAGAGTATAATAATGACAACCGAATTGGCTGAAAGTAAAATTGTTTATTTTTATGATGAGTATAGTAAAATCCAAAAGTCGGGCAAAAGTCCTCTCTGGCTAGCTCCCTCCTAACCTCCTGCTTATTTCCCATCTAACACAAATGTTCACTTCAGACCTCTCTGGACAGACATACCAGCTTCTTCCATGTCGTTCACTGCCCCTTTGGCTGCAGCTGACTGTGACAGATGAGTTCTCGCAAAACTCACCTTACTCAAAGATACACATTCTAATGTAGAACTCCATCTCTTAATTACTCTTCTGTCTCTAGAAGTCACATCGCCTTGGGTCTAGACATTTACGCACACACCATCCCTCACTTCTTCTTAGTCTCCTTGCAGGCTACCACATACCGCTGGGCTACATTGAGGGGAGGGGAGTAGCCATCGGCATAGGACGTGTCCTCAAAGAGCACAGAGTAGTCATCCTGTGGCTGAAACAGAAAGGCAAAGGGAGAGAAACGTGTGAAGCTACAGCAGGAAATGGTCAGAGAGAGAGAGAGAGACACGATAGATAGATAGATAAAAGGCACTATATAACAGATTGATAGACAGATAGACATTATATAATAGACAGACAGATGTCAAAGGAACTATATAACTCATAGATAGATTGATATGAAAGGCGATAGACAGACATGTAAAGGTGCTGTATGATAGATGAAAGGCACTATATAACAGATAGAGCCAAAGCCTAGTAAACCAACAAGAACAAAACACACTCCCACACACACACACAGTGGTCAGACTTACCCGCTGCGGAGGTGCGTGGATCAGCGCACGATAGAAACAGGTGGTCTGTGGGTACAGAGCCAACACAAGCTGGTCCTTTGTGAAGAGTGCTTGAGGGTCAGTTTCAGGGTTCGCCTTCCACTGTGGGAGTGGGATGATACGCCTGCGACTCAAAGTATGACGCCTGCAGAGACAGACAGACAGTTACTTCCTGCCCTAGCACACCTCACATGGACTACCAATACGACCTCCCTAACTTAAAAGGGTCCAGCAGGGACTGCACTTTGAGACGACTGAAGCAAGGGAGTCTCCCGTCTCCCCCCAGTTTACAGACACCATTGAGAATGTTCCGCATTATGGTCTGGTACTTCAACTGTAATGTGCTCCACCGTAAGAGCCTGCAGTGAGGTCAGCAGAGAGTGGTACTCGGGTGCCTCTGCCTTCTCTGTAAGTCACGCTCTTTCAATGATATGTCTGAACTGTTTGACGCATTGTGCTGGGCTCCTCTCGCCCCTCTCAAGGATTCTACATTCTTCTGCCATCTGGAAAAAGATACTGGGTATGTCGAGAATGTTGTGGCGGGCATGAATTCATTTCAATTAGATGACCATTTTGCACTTTGATTTAAGTACAAGGCCACATGCTGCAGGCAATTGTTTTCCAATTGTCTAAAGAGTATCCGGAGAACATTGTTGGGGACAGGCAGGCCTGGTCTGTCCAGTTCAGAAAGTTGCTATTGTATTCCTCACAGGAAAAGCAGAAAGAAAATCAATAAGATGAGGAGCTTTGGTGAGAGCATGTCAATCAATCAAACTTACTTCCTATTCAACAAATTCCTCAAACACTTCTGCGTGAGATCGGAATTTCTCCATGGAGTCAACTGTCCTCTGCATAAAGAAATCCTTCCCAACACCTGAGAGCCATTTACACTTAGCCAGATTCCCTCTGTGACCTCATGTTTCTGTTAAAGAATAGACTGTAAGTGAACAAATACTGCGGCTATTACGGCACCCGCATTTGTTTGCTTGCGGAGAGATTCCTTCATTTTCATCATTGCACACACCCCAACTTCCCTGAAATTATTGCTGTTTATCCTGTCTGGACTTCTGGAAGTCCTTTGATGGTAGTACCCCAGAGAAGTGCTTAATAAACGTTTAAGTACTCTCATTTACACAGTTGAAGAACCACCTCTCCGGACTTGCAGGTAGCCCAATACGTAGCCAGCCCACCGTCTGGCTGAGGAAATGAGGATCTACTGGAACTCCCACTTCTTTGTCATCTAACGCATTTCCTATGTCCAGGTTTCCAGTCGTCTAATTAAATTGAATATTTTAATTTCATAATGGAAGACTTTCCTTGTACATATATGCTAGCTTGTGTAGAACACCCTATGAATTTGTGGGAATCAGAAAACAGGAATCTTAGCCCAGAGACAGCAAAAGAGGCCCCTGTACCTCCATGACCCAGCCAGCTATGCACTTATACAGCTGTGTGTGCATAAATATACTGTGTGTATAAATATATATATATATATATATATTGTGGCGGGCAGCCGGGATACCCCTTTGACACTGGATCCGGGGAAACACCCATGGGCTACACTCGGAACACTTGGTGGTAGCCCCCCAGGTTGTATCGGGGCCACAATGGTGGAACACTGGAGCTCATCCCTGTTGAGCTCCATGGGTACCACCAGGGGGCACTGCATGGCTTAACAAGCTCATGTGGGCTGGACTGTATCCACTACTCAGGGCACCAGAGTCAGGAGGAGGAGGACGAAGCTGCCTGGGAGGAGTAGTGGAGGAAGAAGTGTGTGGTTTGGGGTGATTTACTTTGTGTGTTGTTTTGGGACTGTGTTGGGCCTGTGGGACACGGGGAAGACGTGAAAAATCCTTGTACATTTTTTCTACACATGCCTCCGTTGTCAGTCTGTGTCAGGTCGACGCCTATATAGCGCCTTTGCCACTATATATATAGGGCACATTTTATTAGTATGTTGGTTTTCTGTTTGTCTTTATAATTTAACTTCCATGAATTTCACCACAAAGCTAAGACTCCCAAATCTGCGTTGTTCACATTTTGTAAAACCTAAGTCAGACTGAGGTATCGATTATGTTAAATTTGGCACTGAAACCAAACTTTGGCAATTCTGAACCATGTCACCCATGGTGCTCTTTAGACACTGACCAAGGTTGACTCCATTTTCACAAATTCTCAATGCTTTGAAATGGACAAACATAATCATAAGGTCTGAGTAGGATGCTAGAGATCTTGTGGAATAAACAAGGTAGCCCTGCTCCCCCCTCCACTTACTCTTTTCCTTCCTCATCAATGTCATCAACTTCATACCTGTAAAGAGATACGGAGACAGAAGAGACGAAATTCAGTTTCTCATCAGTCTGTGTTAATAAAAGCAACAGGCATTAAGATGGCTTAAGGCTCAGCTTCTCCAATGTTCTTCTCCAATGAATTGCCTACTGCAGTTCTGTCAGAAAATGACAACCAGCAGGCCATTAGGGTTTTATCACAAATGTCCAGAAGGTGAATGTAGACCTGTAAAAACTTCATGGGTGAAAACCAGAAGAACTTTTATCCAATCACCACAACCAAAATGCTAACCAGAATTCTTTGTCAAAAGCAAAATTATAAAAACCTGAAAAGCTAAAACACACTCAGACACAAGCTAAAAGGCTCTAATCTGCCGACTGAGAACATTCAAGTCATCTTACTTGTTGGCCGCGTGACTGTAGCTGACCACTTCTGCCAGAATCCACTGCTCGTCCCCATCCACTGCCTTGACCCGAGCTGCCACTTTATCCCCTGGTTTGGCCACATAGTCGCTCGAGGCTGGTATTGCACCACACAGTGGTGGGGGGCTGCCAAAGGCCAGAGAAGAGAATTGTCCTGAATGGTTGATGCTAAAGTCTATCAGTGGATTCAGTAACACGGTGTCAGGAGGAGCAGCTCTAGGACTGCTTCACTGCACAATGAATAAGACCATGCGAAGTCCTGACCTCCTCACCTTTCGCCTGGCTTTCCGATCCACAGAGGCAGCGTCATTGCAGACTGCTGAAGCAGAGTCATCAGCACTCCCCTCCTCATTGTCTTTCTTGGTGGATCCGAGTCATTGTACAGTCCGGCAATCTTTGCCGCTGTTTAAAATGAAAAAAGAGGATGCTCGAGTGCCAGGAATTGTGGGTAAGGTTATAACCCTAAATGTCATGCTGTTCCTATGAGACGGGCAGAAATACGAACAGACTCACCAATGCGCCGCTCCTCTAGCAGGGATTTGATCTCTGCAATCTTGTCAAGTGCTTTGCGCAGAATTCTAGAGTAAGGAGACAAACGGTGATTAGGGATGTCAGTTTGTCTGTTCTTCAGATAACTCCAGGTGAACGTGTGGAGAGGTGCCTTTGTTTTAAAAGACAATGCTGGCCCAAAAGGCTCAAATTAGGCTGATACCACCATGTTGGTCTGACCTGGTCCTTTTATCGGATTTTCATTATCACATCAAACCTGGTGATTAAACACACAAGTCTGCTTCATGCAAACAGAAGTGAAGACTCAAAAGAGTTTTAATTGAATAAAATGACAGACAAGCAAGCTCTGGTGAGGCCTTGGGGATTTTCTATACTCTTCATTTTAAATGCCGAAGAACAATTCATATCTAATTAAATATGCTGTCACATGTCAAACACATCATACTGCAAATTATAAAATGGTAACATTTGGATGAGCAGTAGACAGTTACACGCAGGGCAGCCAAAATCATTACAAGAGCACATTAATCTGAGAAGTGTGTACACAAAATGGCAGCACAAACAGGAAAGAATAACGGAGAAGCAAAAACTGAGGAATGACTTCCAACATTATTAGCTATACCATGTCACCGTCTTCTACATAGTTGAAAGTCCGAAAGAGTGGAGACACTAATAGTGCAACATGAAAAAGACACTCCTAAAAAGTGAAGAGCTTAGGTCACAACAGCACCATGACTGGGGTCCAACAGAGGTCAGATAGACAGACAGATACATTTAGTGTAGTTGCTAGGATTAAACACATTTATATATTGACAGATAAAATGAACCATTGTACAAACAAAACTTAATTTTAGTGTAGTTGGCAGGATCAGAAATATATCATTTATATTTATATATAAACTGATAAGACACCATATGAAAGAAATACAGAAATTAATTAGAGTGTAGTTGGCAGGATAGATAGATATATAAATAGATCGATACAGATAAAATTATTTGGTATAGTGGGCAGGATAACAGATAGAAATTATTTGTTATAGGAGGCAGGATAATAAAGATAGTATAGTTGGCAGGATAGATAATTTTAGCGTAGTTGGCAGGATTAGATAGATATATAAATAGACAGGTCGATACAGATAGAAAAATTATTTGGTATAGTAGGCAGAATAACAGATAGATAGAAATTATTTGGTAGAGGAGGCAGGATAACGTAGATAGTATAGTTGGCAGGATAGATAGATATATAAATAGACTGATACAGATAGAAAAATTATTTGGTATAGTAGGCAGGATAACGTAGATATTATCTATCCTGCCAACTATACTTTTAGTGTAGTTGGCAGGATTAGATAGATATATAAATAGATAGACAGGTCGATACAGATAGAAAAATTATTTGGTATATTAAGCAGGATAGATAGATAGATAGATAGATAGATAGATAGATAGATAGATAGATAGATAGATAGATAGATAGATAGATAGATATTCATTTGAAGGCGTTAACATTTGAGTAAAAGTAGGTCCAAGTTCTGTGTGTCCAAAAGCAGAAGGTGCAGTTACACAGCAAGACAAAGCTGACAAGAATTCTTGGTTTCACTTACCCGCACTCGGCCTCGGCGTCTGCTTTGGCGGTGGTGTACAAGCCCCGTAGTTTGGTCCGATAATATGGAGAGACTGCAACAGACAGAAAGGGGAGGTCAGAGAGACACAGACATGACAGAGGCCACCTCGCAATTCTCTCTGAGGGTTCCACTCACTTTTATTCTCCGTCTGCATTCTCTCGTGTGTCTTTTGAATGTTCAGCAGGTTGTGTTCACTACGGGACCGTTCCTCCTACAAGTACAGATCCATTTATTAGTATTGCTGTGGCTACACTACAGAGAACCATACTAGATGTTCAATGGAGTGAAATACTAACCTGTGTCTGCTTGATAAGCCGGTGAAGCTCACTCAGCAGCTCGGAGATCCGCGTGTCAGCAGACACAAGTGCCATTTCTGCAGTATCAGAGAGAGAGAGAGATGATCAGAGGGAACAGTCAAACATCTCTGGAGGATCAGCAGCACTGCAATTAGCCCTTGGCATCCTCATGTCTCACTTCTAATTAAGGAGCCATTGACTTCAAGGCTTTGTCCATGAAGACAGCCATCCTCAAACCAAACATATTTTACTTAATTACTGTTCAATGCTTTTCTCTTTAACCAGTTCAAACCCAGGAGGAAAACGTTCTTGGGCCCAAGTACAGCATTAAAGTGTGAATTCAACATTTGTGTGGTCTTGTGCGTTTTACTTAAGACTTGAACAGAACATTAGGGTGAATTCAAAAAGCTCATGTCTACTGGGACTGAATGACAGGCCACTCAGCTCATTCAAACTGCACTGCAACAACTGCTGTCCTCGGGTCGTTACACTCACTTCCAGTGAAGCTCAGGGCATCATCTTCCTTATAAAGCTTTACGGATCTGAATTTACCGTTACCTAAGAAGCAGAGCTCACATACTAAAGACTGGGAAGTGGAGCCTTTAGCTATAGGGTCCCAAAGCCATGGAACATCCATCCATCCATCCATCTATTTTCCAACCCGCTGAATCCGAACACAGGGTCATGGGGGTCTGCTGGAGCCTATCCCAGCCAACACAGGGAGCAAGGCAGGGAATCAATGCTGGGCAGGGCACCAACCCACCGCAGGACGGACACACACACACACACACATACACCAAGCACACATTAGGGCCAATTTAGTATCACCAATCAACCTAACCTGCATGTCTTTGGACTGTGGGAGGAAACTCACGCAGACACGGGGAGAACATGCAAACTCCACGCAGGGAGGACCCATGGAACACCCTGCCTTCTTAAATAAGAGATGATAAGAGCCTGGCACAGCTGGCCAGATCTGCTCAACAGCTGTTCTTATTGTATCTCAGTATAGCAGACATTTGAATAAAACAGAAGTAAAACATTAATTATGCACCAATATACGAATCCTCCTCTCGGTCCACTGCTGTCCTTCACAGCTCATTTATACTGCGGGCCTTGAAATCGAAGGCTTGAGGAAATTCACATTAGAGGGCTCAGCTCAGACTTGACTGAACAATGGCCAGGAGGCGCAGGGTCCCATTTGTGCTAATCGGTTTCTAACTGCTTTGTTTTGCGTCGTGTGTTTAAATTAATCGTCATCTTTATACGTATGCATGATGTAAACAGTAATTTGTAAATTGCACGTTACCTGTGAATTTCTTCCAGCGCTCTGAGCCTGCACTCAGTGACTTACGCACATAAGCATAAACTGAACTGAATGTAAAGAGACTTGCACACCTATTGTTACGTACCGTCGGGCGAAGAGCCAAGGCCGCTGGTTGAAGTTAAAAGCCTGCACAACTCTGAGCCAGACGGTCCCTTTACACTTCTCCACAAACAGACGGCAAGTGAGTCAGCAAACGTAGTGGGCGGCTGAAGCCCACCGAGCCGAGAAGTGCTGAAGGAAGTAAAGCCCGTTCTGTGGCGATGCTGGATTGGCGTCTATTAATAAATCATAAAGTCAAGAATGAGGCCGACAAGTGGAATACGCCGAAGGGCGACTTGCAGGACATTCTCACACCTGCTTAATGCCACACGGCGGCTTCAGGTGAACACGACTGGCAAGATTCTGGGGCCAAAGGGGCCTCTTCGTTCCAAAAGTGTCCTAATTTTTAACCAGCATACGACAAAATTTAAGACATACGGGAGGTTTGTTTTTAGCAGGTGTGATTCCCACGTAACAAAATGCTTTACTTCTAAAGAGTGTCAGTCAGCTCAGTGGAGCTCTGAACAAGTGCTCTTGATTTAAAGAATTGAAGCCATGACGACTGCTAACCTGAGCTCGGATGCACAGATTCCACTTCACAATGCGTCCTCCAGATCGTAGGGAAAACTTTTAATACCAAACAAGTCTAAAAGAAACCAAACTTTCTGATTCATGAGCCAAAAAATGGAAAAATCATTTCAGGCCTAAAATTTAAATGAACATGCGTGTGAACTATTACCAAAATTGGAGAGAGTTTGTATTCGTTAGTGACTACATAAAATAAGAAGCTGGAACCTTAAACCAAACTATATTTACCAAGTGAATCACCCAGTAGCAAAAGAACTAGAAGGTGAGGAGCACCTCAGAAAATCTGATGGGGTTTAGCGCAAGGACCCAGGGAGCCAACGTTGCCCTACAGAATGAAGGAAATTTTTTTATGCAATTCTCACCAAGCAATAAATTAGCAAACGCGTGATTGTGGACAAACTATTTTTTGAAGTTAACGACACATAAAGCCGATGTGACATGATGTGACTTTGTCACACGGGAATGGCAGACCTCATCGCTGCTCCACGTCAAATTACACGACTGGCGTGTCTGCGTTATGACAGCACAGCCGTTCTCGGCCCTTTCTCTGAGAGCCAATAGCGTGGTGCAGTACGAGGGGTACGGGTGCAGTGAGCTCAGCCAGCTATCTTTACCTTTACATTTTGTCGAGATACTTACATCCCGAGATATCAGACAGACGAGCCTCCTGTATGCACTTAGTGTAGAAGAACAAAACGGCACACTTTGTCACTTTGTAAATTAAACATCAATGAGTTAATCGGAATGCTACTGCTTTGTTTTCACATTTGCACAAATGCGGATGTTCCAGATAAAGGAAGCCTGGGCAATGCCAGGTAATTTTAGGCTAATAATATTAGAACAGTCTAGAAGAGAACGGGCCATTGCGCCCGTCAAAGCTCGCCAGTCCTATCCACTTAACATCAAGTTGAGTTTTCAAAGTCCTGCCGTCTACGACACCACTTGGTCGCTTATTCTGTGTCTCTGGTTCTCTGTGTAAAGAAAAGCTTCAAATGTTTGTGTGAAATGTGCCCTTAAAAAGTTAACAATATATAAAAACGTTAGGTACTAACAAGTAACAAACACCTAGAAATATTACCATAAGTGAACATTCAAACTCATTTTTTATTTGAGCGTTCAAATTTATTTGCTTAGTGGACAGCCCTAGTAATTATGGGAATGAACCAGACGTCCCGGGCTGACCGGGTCAATCCTGAATTCCAGCTGTCCCAGTTTGTCTGACCAGACACCCCATTTTATGACTAGCGGGCCGGAATTGAACTAAATGTCCTATTTGTCTAAAACACAAAGGGGGATCACCTCGTGTATCGATTTCATGTCATCTTATGATAAGAGCAGAGTGGTGGCTCTGAGGCTAGGGATCTGCACTAGCAATCGGAAGGTTGCCGGTTCGAATCCCATAAATGCCAATAAAAGGGACTCTGCTCTGTTGGGCCCTTAACCTGCAATTGCTGAGCACTTTGTGTAGTAAGAAAATCGCTATATAAATGCAAAGAATTATTATTATTAGTTCTTCACTTCTATTTGCGCACTCCCTGGATTAATGAGTTGTGTCCCGGTTTAGGACCTTGGAAATCTGGGCAACCTACAAGCAGCACCAGCCTGCACTGGTAAAGTTACTAAAAGGTTCAAATTGGTTTTTTACTCAGCCCTTGTACTGGGTTGCTTTGTTCGGTTTGGGTCATCATCTTCAGCACAGGGGTCCCCAACTCTGATCTTGGAGGGCCAGGGTGGCTGCAGGTTTTCACTCTCACCCTTAATTAGTGGGCTGATTTTGCTGCTAATTTACTTCTTTTGAATTCATTGTAATTGACTTACTCTTAAAGACTCAGACCCCTTAATTGTTTTTTTCCCTTAATTAGCTGTCAAACGATAATGAGATACAAAGTGAGCCAAAACAGTAGCAGCAAACTGCGTCCATCACACAATATCTGAAAAGAAAGAAAGGTGAAGGTCTCGGGAATGTTGATCTGCTCAGATCCTCAAAACATTTCAACGGTGCTCTTAGAAAAGAGAACATCAGCAACGTCTGCTGTCGTACAACGAGAGCAGCAACAAGCCATGGAATTAAAGAACGAGTTTAATTAACAAGAGTCGGCGCCTAATGAAGCCACTGGTCGGAGTCTGAGGCCCTGACTTGGTGGGTCTTCTGTTGGCTCTCACTTCACATTTCATGTCCATTTAAATGAAAAGAATGATGAAATTCTGGGCAATGATGATCAGATCTTTAAAAGAATTAACTATTAAAATAATTCAAGAGTTTAATTGGCAGTAAAACCACGTCACCAATTAAGAACAGGGTTAGAATGAAAACCAGCAGGCACTGTGGTCCTCCGGGCCCGGAGTTGGGGAACGCTGTTCCATGGGGCAGAGTGACGGAGGTTGGGGGCCTGTACTCCCAAACACGCCGAATCACCTCAGGATCCCAAATTGGCATCCATGTGCAGTCGTGCAACGGGCGAGGCGCTATATAAATAAAATGTACCAGCTTTATTACTCAATGGCGGCCCCCAGCTCCTCTTCGTTTGGGGTAAACGCCATCCCCAGTTCCGCACTGGTCTGCTCTGTAAACCATTGGGTGTCACTCTGGCGCCCTGGACCCCAGTGATACCCCCGCTGCTTTCCCCAAGTGGTCACTCGGCACTGAGAGCCCACTAACGGGGTCAGTGTTATTAAAACGGACGGATTATCCGCCAGTCTTCGGTTTAGCTCTCCCTGCGCGACGGCGTAAAAAGCACACGCAACACCAGTCCCTTCCACCTTCCACACTACCGCGCAGCTTTAATTCGCTCTGGTTTTGAACGCGGGGCGGCACAAGGCCTTCTTACCGTGTTTTGTGCACGCAGCGCCACGCCTGAACTACGGAGGCGACCGAGGGACAGAACGGACGTTTCGTGCAGGGGCAGCGCCACGCAGCGTCTGGGAGGAGAAAGACTGGCAGCCAATGGCCCAGCAGTGTTCTGCCACTCCCCTCGAGAGCCACGCCTCCCCGACGTGCGGCGGCCTCAAAGTGGGCGACACTCCAAGTTCTCTGAGCGAAGTCAGGGCCCCCAGGTTGCGAGCGATGGAGGATTCGGGCAAGGTCAATGGCACATGGGCACGTGGCTGTCTTATCGGCGTTTGTTTTTATTGCATTGCGTGGCACTTTTGAGAAAGAGGCTGGTCAACACGGCGGCTCATCAAATGCAGATGGGGGGGTTGCCGGTGCCAGGCTCGGTGTTATCGTTGGCAGTTCCAATTAATTCTCGGCGTATTCTTAATACTGCTGCCATGTTTAAAGTCTCAGCTGTAAAAATGCACAACTTAACCGAGGGGCTCTCAAGTGGTCAAACGTCGCGCCTTATCGACAATTGATCACGTAAGCCGACTCTCACAGGTAAATCAAAAGTCATTCCGCTCTGCGCTGTTAACTTTATTAGAATTTTTACACATTTTCAAGTTTCCCTACAAATGGTAAAGAGCACAGTCCGCCCTGAGGTGGGCTGGCGTCCCTGCCGGGGTTGGCACCTGACTTGCGCATAATGCTTGTAATGCAAATGAAACAAAAACGCGCCTTATCGTTATGCTGAATACAACTCATAATATTTAAGTTGTATGTTTGTTAATTTTAGGACTCCTCAGATGTAGCTTTTAAATGAATACGCTGCAGGCAGAGAGCAGGAAGCCCGGCATAAGGAGCCACTATGTGGCCAGTGACTCATAGGATGTTTTTCAGAAGTTAGGATAAAAGTTTGAAAGGCGTGCAAATAGAATCAAGAATTCTGGGAAGATAAATGTAAAAATATTTATTTCAAGGAATTATTACCTTTAGAATTTCTACACAGAGCAGCCATAACATTCAGACCAATGCCAAGGTGAAGTGAATGACATCGGTTATCTCGTTCATATGGCACCAGCTGGCATATGTCAGGCAGCAAGTGAACAGTCAGTTCTTTAGGGGATGTGCCAGAAGCAGAAAGAAATGGGCAAACATAAAGATCTGAGTGACTTTGACAAGAACCAATTTGTGATGACATCTCCAAAATGGCAGGCCTTGTGGGGTGTTTGTGGCATGCAGTGGTACAAGGAAGGACAACCAGTGAACCGGTGACAGGGTGCCCAGAAGAACTTCTGTAGCACAAAACTGCTGAAAAGCCTCATGCTGGCCGTGATGGGAGAAAGGGGTCAGAATACACAGTGAGTGCTGTGTGGCCGCAGACTGGTCAGAGTGCCCATGCTGACCCCATCCATCGCCAAAAGCGCCTGCAGTGGGCACGTGAGTGTCAGAACTGGTCAGAAGGTGGCCTGGCATAATGAATCACATTTTAGATAGATAGATAGATAGATAGATAGATAGATAGATAGATAGATAGATACTTTATTAATCCCAATGGGAAATTCACATTCTCCAGCAGCAGCATACTGATACAATAAATAATATTAAATTAAAGAATGATAATAATGCAGGTGAAAAACAGACAATAACTTTGAACAATGTTAAATGTTAACGTTTCCCCCAGGTGGAATTGAAGAGTCGCATAGTGTGGGGTCTCCTCAGTCTGTCAGTGGAGCAGGACGGTGACAGCAGTCTGTCGCTGAAGCTGCTCCTCTGTCTGGAGATGATCCTGTTCAGTGGATGCAGTGGATTCTCCATAATTGACAGGAGTCTGCTCAGCGCCCGTTGCTGTGCCACAGATGTCAAACTGTCCAGCTCCGTGCCAACAATAGAGCCTGCCTTCCTCACCAGTTTGTCCAGGCGTGAGGCGTCTTTCCTCTTAATGCTGCCTCCCCAGCACACCACCGCGTAGAAGAGGGCGCTCGCCACAACTGTCTGATAGAACATCTGCAGCATCTTATTGCAGATGTTGAAGGACGCCAGCCTTCTAAGGAAGTATAGTTGGCGCTGTCCTCTCTTGTACAGAGCATCAGTATTGGCAGTCCAGTCTAGTTTATCATCCAGCTGCACTCCCAGGTATTTATAGGTCTGCACCATCTGCACACAGTCACCTCTGATGATCATGGGGTCCATGAGGGGTCTGGGCCCCCTAAAATCCACCACCAGCTCCTTGGTTTTGCTGGTGTTCAGGTGTAGGTGGTTTGAGTCGCACCATTTAACAAAGTCCTTGATTAGGTTCCTATACTCCTCCTCCTGCCCACTCCTGATGCAGCCCACCATAGCAGTGTCGTCAGTGAACTTTTGCACGTGGCAGGACTCCAAGTTGTATTGGAAGTCCGATGGCTGAACAGGACCAGAGAAAGTACAGTCCCCTGCAGCGCTCCTGTGTTGCTGACCACAATGTCAGACCTGCAGTTCCAGAGACGCACATACTGAGGTCTGTCCGTAAGATAGTCCACGATCCATGCCACCAGGTATGAATCTACTCCCATCTCTGTCAGCTTGTCCCTAAGGAGCAGAGGTTGGATGGTGTTGAAGGTGCTACAGAAGTCCAGAAACATAATTCTTACAGCACCACTGCGTCTGTCCAAGTGAGAGAGGGATCGGTGTAGCATATAGATGATGGCATCCTCCGCTCCCACCTTCTCCTGATATGCAAACTGCAGAGGGTCAAGTTTTATTTTAGATCATGCATGGCTGGGTGCGTGTGTGTCCTCTACCTGGAGAAGAGATGGCAGCAGGATGCATTGTGGGAAGCAGGTAAGCTGGTAGAAATTGTGGGATGCTCTGAATAATGTTCTGCTGGGAAACCCTGCTATGCTGTGTATGGATGGCATGACAATAAAGCCACTGGAATTGACTTGACATCATGTGCATGTTACTTTGACACAGACCCCCTACCTACAGAGTGCTGCCAACAGGGCCATCTTAACGCATGGGCATGCAGGGCAGTTGCCGGGGGGGCCCAAGGGCATGGGGGCCCCATGCTAATCTATGTATGTTGTGACTTGCTGAGTGGTTGTGTAGGGCACTGCTTTGCCCGGGGGTCTATAATGTTGTTAAGACGGCCCTGGCTGCCAACCTCGTACACCTCTTCATGGTGACAGAATTCCCTGATGGCAGTGGCCTCTTTCAGCAGGATAATGCGGCCCACCACTGTTGAGGAATGGTTTGAGGACCATGACAAGGAGTTGAAGGTGTTGACTTGGCCTCCAAATTCCTGTAACTCTCAGTCTGATGGAGCATCTGTGGGATGTGCTGCATGGAAGAACAAATCCAGTCCGTCCGTGGAGGCCCCACCTTAATAACAGCTAAGCAATCCTCAGTTTATTTATTTATATGAGGATTCTGATGAACTGAGAAGATGAAAACCCTTATTGAAATACTCACTTGATTTAACATAAAGATTACAAACGTTAGAACAGCTGAAAGATTATGACCCCCCCCCCCCCCCCCCAAATACATTTTCTTTGAGAGTTATTATACTGTCAGCTTCTCATTTCATCGGACTCGCCTATAAATCAGTGGGGATGGCGGATCGCTTGACCTCATTGGTTCTCATTGCAGTCGCCAGCTGGGCTGTGGTTTGATCTCCTACGTAAAATGTGTTCCCAATATCTTTAAGAACAATTTTATGTTATTATTAACATTATAATATTTTATTAGCTTCAATACGGTCCGATGCGATGCCGGGCGCACAAGTGTCTCTCCGCACAACACCCCCACCCCCCCTCCCCCATTGTCCCCAAGAGCGGCCGTCCAGCGACAGCCTCGGCCACCAAATGCGCGCTTATCTCCGTCCCCGCGTCCCGTGACTTATTTGAACAGAAACAGCGGAGTTACGGCGACCTCGGTCAATATTTGCTCATGTCGCATCAGGTGATATTTTTCTCGTGGAGAGGCAGGGAGCGGCTCAGCAGTGGGGGCGTCGAGTCGAGGGGGCGGGGAAAAGCGCAGCCTCCAGCCAATCACGGAGAACTCCACAAATAGCCTGCGTGTGCTCCGTTTGCTATTTCATCATTTCTTGGAAAGTTTTGACCAATTCCCAATTTATTCCACGTGGGAATATGTATTCTCTTCATCCAGTAGCTCAGTCAGTCAGTCAGTAATTTTCCAACCCGCTATATCCGAGGGTCATGGGGCTCTGCTGGAGCCAAGCCAGCCAACATAGGGCGAAAGGCAGGAACAAACCCCGGACAGGGCGCATACACACACATGCCAAGCACTCACTAGGGACAATTTAGGATCGCCAATGCATCTAACCTGCATCTAACGCAGGGAGAACATGCAAACTCCACACAGGGAGGACCCGGGAAGCGAACCCAGGTCTCCTGTGAGGCAGCAGCGCTACCCACTGCGCCACTGTGCTGCCCCCATTCTAAACCTGCTTATCCAGTGCTGGGTGCTAGCCCAGTAATAGTTGGCACAAGGCAGGGACAATCCCTAGAAGGGGTGCCAGCTCACTACATGGTGATGTCCATCCATCTTGTAAAGCTAAGTCACGAGGAGCTGGAGTCCAATCCCACCAAGCATTGGGCTCAAGGCAGGAACAATGAATCACTGGACAAGGCACCGGTCCATCACAGTGTGATATCCAGCCATTTTCTAAACCTGCTTATCCATTTACATTTGCTTATGAGGCTGACACCTTTATCCAAGGCAACGTGAAACATTCAACACAAATCTGGTTCAGTTTTCTGTTGTTGTCTTCCATCTGGAGCACAAGCAGGTGAAGTGACTTGCTCAGGGTCACACACTGTCAGTAGCAAGATTTGAACCCACAACCTCGGGATTTGAAGTTGAAAGCCTTATCCACCACAACACACTTTGTCCAAAACATGACTGCAGGGGAACTGGAGCCTATCCCACCGAACCCCTGATACAAGGCAGGAACAAGTCCTGGGTGGGGCGCCTCTCCATCGCAGGGTGATGTCCATCCGTTTACTAAACCCACTCAACCAGTCATTGGGTGCTGGAGAAATGTCCCACCAAACATCTGCTGCAAATCACTTCCTGGATGGGGCGCCAGTCCATCACGTGGTGATGTCCATCCATTTTCTAAAACCAGTTATGCAGTTTGGAGGTTAGGGGGAGCTGGCGCATTGATAACAACCACTGGATGGAGCACCAGTCCATCGCACGGCGATGTCCATCCATTTTCCACCCCACATATTCAATTCAGGGACACGGACAGGAATAATCCCCAGATGGGGCGCCAGTCCATTGTGCCCCAACCCACCTATCCAGTTCAGGGTCTCTGGCCCAGTTTAACTAACGTGTGAACCATATAGCGCCTTGAGAAGCCCCAGAAGCACACGGGGAGTGACCACTGATACGAAGGAGCTGCTCCACTGTGTATTTTTGTAAACGACCGCATACGTTTCAGTAATGTGCTGGTTCTGCCATGCGGTTGTAATTATACGTATGCGCCTTTGGCGTGTGCTGTTGTGGTGGGCGCCGATCGGGAATGCACCTAGTGTCCCACCCGATACGTTAAGAACACAATGCAGACAGGGTGGATTGGTGGTGCTAAATCGGAGCCTACTGCGTGCTCACCCTGGCGCCCCTTCCCGAGGTTGTTCCTGGCCTTTAAAAGTGCGCTGCCAGCTCAGATGCCTCCTGCTGCTGTGGAGAAGCGCGTCTGGAGAACGGACGGGTGAATTGGATTGGCAGACGTTACGTGCCGCACTCTAAGTGAGGGGAGTCTTCCAGAAGTTACCAGCACTTCAGTTTGTTCCAGACAGCAAACCTCTTGGCCGCGCTTGTCTGGACGGTGACGTCACATCACGTGCAGTTTGTGTGCACAACGCGATGTAAACAAAGGACGACGGGGCGGGGCGGGGCGGAGGCAGCGGATAAAAGGAGCGGAGACCCTCAGCCATCACAGATCAAGTTCAGCGAGCTGAAGAAGAGACACTTTGAAGCCTACTCGCCATCAGCAAGATGAGCAGCTACGTGGACGTGAAGAACATGAAGCCCACCGAATTCGAGGGTCGCTACTTCGATCAGTATGACTACTATAGCCTGACGGACAGATACTGCCGTAAGTACACACGAGCTGGGGTTGGGGAGCGGCAGTGAGGGGACCGAGTGCAACGTATTAATGGTCTAGCGATTTCTAACGTCACGCCGATCTTTCTTTTACAGAGGCCTCCTCAAGTCGAAAGGGCCGCTCCAAAAAGGAAGCCGACGAGAACACCAACAAGCCCAGTCCCGCCGGCCACGAAAGGAAGATCGCCAACAAGCTGCAGCAAAGTGACAAGAAGGGGAAGAAAGTCTGAGCGAGGTGAGGAGTACAGTAGACCCTGAAATAACCAACGGTGCTGGGCAACCATCCTTCTTTAACGGACTGCTTTTTGTCTGCAGCCATGCTGGGCACGGGACGCCCACTCTTCTTGAACTGCTTTCTGCCCATCGGGGCTCCCTGCCTTGTTTAATCGGCTATGGGTGGGCGGCGTGCTTTCTGCCCACTGCCATGCTGGGCATGTGGGTGTGGTGCTCTTATTTTAAATGTGTGTTTTCTTCCCCACAGCCAATCTCATCCGGACGGTCACACTTGGCATCGATGCATTGCGGACTGGAGACTTGGCCAGGGTACGAGAGCGCTAAGGGCGCAGGAGCGGCCAAAAGGAACAAATGGCAGAGCACTGGGTACCTGGCCTGAGGAACAAAGGGGTGGCAGGGCTGGCACACTCCTCCTGCGTGGGATAAGATGGGCTTGAGGTGCATCCCCTTGCCCTTTTTTTAATTTTGGCACCTCAGTTTGCCTATAGGGCGGCTGGCGACTGGTGCAGAACTTATCTTTCATAAAAAGAGAGCTTTGTAAAGTCAGGCTTGAATAAACAAGATTTCAAAAAAACTTACAGTAGCTGTGCCGCTTCATTTTTTAAGGCGGGAAATATAAAGGGAAGGGGGGTGCCAGCTGTGTGCATTTTGAATGTTGTCTGTGCTCCTGGATTGCTTCCTCCTCGCTAATTGAATTAACTTCACCCGCGTGTGTGTGCCCCAGGGCATGTTTTAGTCATAAAGAAGTAGGATACCCAAGCTGCATAAACTTTAAAACACATGACATCAAGACACATTACTGGCTTATACTTTTATCACAATGTTAGTTTTCTTGTCTACAATCACATAATTTAAAAAGGAAGAAAAAAGTGGACTCATTAATGGCAGTGTGTAGTGCCACCCCCCCCCCCTTTTTTTTTTCCTAAAAGAGGTAAGAAAAGCAAAAATTAGTCTGGCGCAGCTTTTGTGGTTACGGCCTGCTGAGGTAGCAGTCTGGGAAGGAGGTGGGTGCAGGCCTGGAGCTCCCACGGCACCTTGGGTCTCTGCCAGACTTTGGGGTGGCAAAGAATGATGGGAGCTGCAGAACATACAACGGACGTGCCTGCCCCCAAATCAAAGCCATAAACAAGTCATCAGTGCAGTTCACAGCAGACTCGAGTCAGTAAGATGAAGAGCACTCCGTTTGTAGAGGAAGTCACTGGCACAGAGCTGGGCCCACTCGAGATGAAGACGTGTCCATTCTAAGTCCGACTCCAGACTGCACTCACCCCCCCCCCCCCCCCTCAAAGGGGTTTGAGCAGTTAGTCCCAGCTTCAATGTCACGAGCCAATGCCTTAGTCCATGTCATGGTCCCCAACACTCTGGCGGAGGTAGTCTTCATACAGCTTACGCTGGCAGACACAGACAGACAAAAAGGGGAAGTGAGATAACATGAGCACCAGACTGGCTTGAGACCACCGAGTGACCACAAGGCTTACCTTTTTCTGTTTCACCACCTCCTCCACGTAGGCCTTCCGCTCGAGCAGCTGCCTCTTCTGTTTGCCGGAGAGTATCCGCTGTGTCCTGCACCACAGAAATACAAGACTCGGGCTTGACACTTACGGACTTATTAAAAAGAAAAAAGGTTATTATGGGTAACCGAATCCTGCATATGATAAAGCATCAACACAACTGCAGATCTGAGGCAGATTTAGTACACCTCCGTCATGTGACACACTTTCAACCAATCAGCAACATACAGCTCAACGACCCAATGCCAACAGTACAAGCGGGTTTCTTTTCACTTGTCTTCTGGTTTTTTTCTTGCTTGTACATGATAGGGTAGGACAGGGGTTGGCAGCTTGTGAAACAGGTGCCAAGCGTGACACGTGGAAAGACTTTCAATGGCACTCTGATTGAAATATAGTAAAATTATACTGTAATTACAGTGCATGTGTTCACGTCCTTATCTACGTTTTGCGTATGCGACTCACATGTAAATGGAAACCACGTGTTCAGTGCAGGCCACGGTACGTTAAAACAAACCTCATTATTAAGTAACCAGTAACGGTGCCCTACGATAACGTGCAGTGAGTACACTTGACTTGAGCATTCCTAGTTCTTACCCTCTTTCTCTGTACGTTTATTATTCGTTTGCTCAGAGGTTGATGCGCTTGCTGCTTCCTGAGCAGCTCTTCTCTTCACCACCCTAGTGGCCCGCATCTTCTCCTCTTTCGTTGGCATCTTTTCACGTTAAAACTGATGAAGTCAGTGTTCATGTTGCAATTATTTATTACGTTTAATTTTTCATTTAAGCTGGCACTTAAGTCTTCAGTCTGCCTCAAGAATGATTTAAGAGGTAGGGGAAGTGACGGTGATAGAGATGAGAATGACACCCGTGCGCATGCGCCGCCCTGTTGGCAGCTACAGAAAGTTGATTCTACAATAAAATAAAAATAAAGAGGAATAACCTTGGAGGTCAATCATCACCCTGAAAGCGGATAGCAGACGTCACATAGTATATGTGGACCAACTTTCAGGTCAATCAGTCAAACGGTTTGCGAGCTACGAGTGATTTACAATCCTGGACAGACAAATGGACAGCCACGGTAGCATATTATATAAGAAGATATGCTGCCCTAAAATGACTCATAAAAGACAAAAACTTGATGTTTGCTCTTTTCAAGACTCTTGGACGAATGAATATGGATTAGGATAAAAGGATCATGCTGTACGTGCGTTATGCTGTGAAAGTGTCGTACGTCAAGTGTCCACGTTTACAAACTCTGATGTGAAGAGGCTATAAAAAGGGCTGTTTCTGGCAAAGTATATTAGTCAAAAAATTGGAACAAAAAAAAAAAAAAAGCCACTAAATGTAGTTATAAAAAATGTGACATTCGTTTCACATCTTAGGATATTTTAAAATATTAAATGAGCAATAATATAAGATCCGGTTAGAATGGGCTTCAACCAGACCAATTGTGATACGATATGTAACTAAATTGGTGGAATCGTGTGGGCACGCGGAATAACTCTGTAACACAGGTTCAGCATGACCTCACTGAAAGGCTGCAGACCCCTGGGCTAGAATATCATTTCCTGATAAGCGCGACTGATGCAGTCCTTGTGTTATGGTCGGCAAACCGCAGTGCAACACTTGATGACTTCTACATTTTCCCCGACACAAACACTGACAGCTGCTCCACCGTGCAGAGTGCTTAGGGGAGCTAACGTTTTTCTTGTCCTTCCACTTGACGACAGTCATTTTGCCTTTTTGTCTTGCATGACCTACTTGCCCCACGATGAACCATCAGGTGACCAAATTCATCAGGCACATCACAGCAGTTGAGTCATGCCGTGCCTTGGTTTCGTGATCAGTGTTGACTCACACTGTCCTCACCGTCACTTGATCAAATAATGGCTCAGTTTCTAAAACCGCCCTTACAGCTTTTTGTTTTTGCACCTTTGTGTGTTTGGGTTGAAGGCTCCGCCCCACTCATGAATATTGATGAGTTACCAGAGGGTGGCACAACATGTGCATACAGTCGTGATTTATTTTTATTTTGTAGCATGATGCTATTCCATACTGTCCCATATGTTACTCGCCCCAAACGCTCTACATTGGATTGGAACAGCTAACCCCCCCAACCCCCAGTATTGACATAGAGAAACAAACCCAGCAGACTTGCGCGTTTAACATCAAGGAGGTTAATAGCAAAAATGAACCTTTCATGGGGATCTTTGAAGGAAAAGAAAGTCATGATGACAAACGTGTGTCCTTCTGTCTTGAGTCAACAGTGTCAAGTGCATGATGGTTTGGTCAGCTTGGTGGTGAGCTGCAGCACGTGCTACGACTGTACAGTCCGATTTACAAACACCACCCTAGTGAAAGAGAGGTTAGTCTGTGGTGCTGTTAGGCAGCCTTTTAGTGTCTGCTCATCTTCTCCTCAGACCTCAGGACGCCTGAGAGGACAGCCTGCCTCCATTTACTGCGGCCTGATGTAGTGACCTCCCGTGCTGTCAGGTCCATAATGGATGCCTTCAAGTCACGCTTGCATACATCCTGGCAATGTAAAGTTGGCCTGCCAACAATTCTGGAGCCCACGGCCAGTTCCCCCATACAGGTAATCTTTAGGAATACGACAACCTGTCACTGAGTGAATGTGGCCAAGTCACTGTAAGATGGTGTTTGGTAATGGAAGGCCTGCCTGCTCCAGAACAGTTGGGGAGCGGTTCGGCCATGTGCTGCCATTAAAACTTTTGAGACGGCGGAGGTGGAATATGTTGAGGTGTCATTCTTGGTAGGCAGACTGTGCCCACGTCTGTCTACCATAGAGGAGTGTGCCGAGTAAACGCCAGAGAAGAGTGGACTGGTGACATCATTGGTCTTGCATTACCATCCCAAGAATCAATGCTGTCATTAACATCCCATCTAAACTACTAGGTAGTAGCAACCTTCATTGATGTGACTGTGTTCATGACGGTTACTACAGCATCTGAAATGCAGCTTTCAAACCAGACCAATTGTTCCTCTGCTGCCATTAACTTATCACTGCACACATTCGTGCTCTCAACAAGAAACACGAGCAAATGAAATGGAATTAATTTGAGTGACACCAAGGCACCCTCCAAAATGTAACTGGCAGTGTACAGTCATTTGAAAAAGTACACCTCATGTAATGATATACATGGACCATATCAAGGTCTGGTCTTCATTTAAACATGAGCAGATGTGTTTTCCACAAATGGAAATGGCAAAAGTACACTCTTGCCTCTAATAGCTGGCATTGCCCACCCATGTAGGGGTTTCCCAGAACACCCTAGAGTTTGCACTCCTCCATGCAGCTGTGCGATGTCTGCGTGGTGTCTTGTGTGCAAAGCCCATTTCAAATCCCCCCACCATGAACATGTGCCTTTAGAGTACAGACCTGTCACTTGAAAATCTCGCACTCACCTGAAAGACCACTTGGCCAATAGCAACAAGATGACTGACAGGCCTGCTAGTCCTAGACAGATGGACATGTAGTGTTCCTTGGGCATCATGCTCCAAATGTAAGCCACTGGAGACTAAGGAGAAGACAGGAAGGGCCGGTCAGTTTTATTAAAACGGACCACATATGCACCTTAACTCAAAGCGCTGGGTGGGGGTGCAACTGCCACGTGCAATCTACTCACCAGATACACCGACAGCGCATCCGTGCCACTTTCTCCTAGCGCCAAGACCAGTACTTCCCGCGACATGGTGCCCAGGACCAAGGAAGCAAGCAGGAAGAGAGGAACAGCAAAGCCGAGCAACCCAAAAACAAAACCCTTGAGGTGTGCACGGCGGTTAAAAGCGCAGGCCTCCCTACATGAGCAAAGACAGTAAAAGGGAGAAAGTTAACCAAGGGGACCATGCAAAAGAGTGCTTTGGTCTGAACAGGAGAGCCTGAGCTCATCAGCTCAGACAGAATCGGTTCAGTCAGCTAGTGGACACAGACAGACACACGTGACCACCACACACGAACCTGTCCTGATTAAGCTGGCTCTCCACTGTCGCTGCAATCAGTTCACAGTCTTTCTCCACGGTGTTGAGCGTATTCTGAACTGTCTGGTTGATGGTCTTCTCAATTGTACGACACACTTCCTCAATCTGATTGACACAGCGGCTGGGCTACAGGCAAGCAAAGAAGATGGGCAGACTGGTCAGTGGTACAACTAACAGAAACAGTAGAAATCTGGCAGGCAGACGTACACTCACTTTGTTGGGGTTGGGAATGTAAATGGTTGGCATGTCAAAGCCACACTTGTTGAGGCCAGGCCTTTTGCAGAGCTCCTGAACGATCTGCATCATGACGCGCTGTGGGAACGGGACAGAGCCAGTAACATACTGCCATTTGCTAGCGTCTGTGATACATCTTTTCATTTACTACCCACTCACCTGGCGGTCACTCTCACCACCTGCCTCATCAGCTTTACTCAGATAGAAGCGCAGTTTGTCTCCCTGCGTCTCATTAAGCTTCTCCACTATATTGAGCGTACGCTTACACAAGGCTTGGCCCATGGGATCAAAAAACACCAAGATGAGATCGCAGAGCTCCCCTGCAGAGCAAAAAAAAAAAAAAGAACATAAAGAAGAAAATCCAAGAGCAAATGCTCAGCGTACCCACCACTGACACTTACCCAGCCAAAGAATGGCCTGGTCCACATCAAACGGATACTTCATGTCTCCGTCGACAAGCCCTGGTGTGTCGACAAATGTCACCAGGCTGAATTTTTTTTGCTTGGATGTGGAGATCTCAGTGCTGAGGTATTCAGACACACCTGTGTGAGCAGAGAGCAACGTGGGAGATCAGAATTGACCCGGAAATTCTCAAGCCTTCAAGAATAACAAGGGTCAGACAGACGCACCTTTGAACTCCTGCAGCGGCTTGAAGTGCGGGTAGAGGTGGAGGGTGGCATTGCCCTGGGAAGCAAAGTGACAAGGCAGACAAATCAGTTATTAACCATCACCTGCCTGAGTCAATTAGCAAAAGGCCAGTGAAAACTGGTGCGAGCAGGACAGCAGAATATGAAGCAAATCTGTCCCAACTGCCCTTTCCTTCAGTGCCAGCAGGTATGTGTCAAAGAGGTTGGTGCTTACAGTAAGGGATTCACGCTTTCTTCCACTGGTGACGAAGCTGAAACCTTGAGTCTCAATGGCCACGCCAGTCCTCTGAATGTGCTCCTCTATATACCTGTAATATGCAGAATAATCATGAACAGACATCTCACCAGACACGGCTTTAGAATGTTACAACATTTAGTGATGGTGTTCACCTGCAACTGTGTTAAACATGTCTTCTTCAGCTAACCAAAGAAAACCTCCTTGAGCTCAATATTTTACTGTAAAACCCCGACAAGTTCCTTGCTGAAGAAACTAAACTTTATTTCTGTGTGAGAATCCCTTGTAAATATGTCACTTTATTCCACATGTCAGCAGCAGGGAGGACAATGCGGCTATGAGCACAGCTACAAACCACATTTAGGTGGAGGACCATTAGAGTACAGCATTAAATGTTCAGATCTTCTGGGACATAAAAGGAGTATAGTTACACGTTGATTAGCATACGAAAGTATAAATTTCACTGTACTCTGTACGTGGGACAATAATGAACCTATAATAGGCCAAGTCACTTTTCAATGTGGTCAATTAGAAGCTCATGGCAGACCATGTCAAAAGCATTATTAAGATGCTGACAGCCTCCCCGTGTCAGCAGCAGAAATAAGGAGGTTATTTATAATCCTGACTGTAGCAGCTCCAGTGCTGTATCATGTTCTGAAGCTAGACTGGGATTGGTCAAATAAACACTGGGTACCCCGGTAATTGTGTAATTGAGGAGAGACATTATGATCAAGATTATAATCTGGATTTAAAAGTAAGATAGACCACTCACAACCTGCCCTGGCTTCTTGGGGACTGCTGTCATGGCAGCAATTTTTAGTTCGAGGGAAACTCATCAAGCAGCGTGAGAAGTACGAGACGTTCAAGGGAAACTCATTTTAACAACTATAATAATAATAATAATAACGGGCAAGTGGAAGATAAACAGTTTTAAAGGACGGAAGTGAGGAGAGGGTCACAAATGCATATGGTAGCCCCTCCCCCAATTTCTTCTTTCATTTGCCGGTTCATTCACCTTCACCTGTGGACTCTGCTCCTTTGACTGTTTCCTAATAATCACAGGAGAAGGACTGGAAACTCACATTTCTGTCAGGCAGCTAGGATGGTCTGGGTGGAAGCCCCCACAACTCTTTAAACTGAAGAAGCTGAGCTCAAAAATCAAATTAGGATTTTTTTTTAACCCCCCAAATACAAAATTAAGTGTAACAAATGTGTAAATAACATAAAATTAAAACAAACACAGCAAATAAGAACACCAGGTGGGAAAAACCCATCATTATATGAGCACGCATTATTGCAGGGCATTATTAGACCCACTAATTAGACCACTGTTTGGCCCACTAGGTTTTCTGTCACCATTTTTAATAAAATACAAAATGCTGCTTAGCTTAGAGGACAACTTTGAAGTTCAAATGTGTCTTACCAGTTAATGAAGGAACTCTTGCCAGCAGAATGGTTGCCCATTAGCATGACTGTGATCTTCTTCCGGGGTGGCAGGAGAGAGATGGAAAGTGACTCAGCAATACTAATCAGTCCTGAGGATACAGAAGAGAGATTATGAGTGCCACAGTGCAAGGAGTGTGTAGTCATGCTCACATTACACAGCCCAATTAAATTAGGAAGCAGCGACTTTTATATTCTTCATTTAGATGATTCTACAAAAGGAGTGAAGCCTAAAACGGGTGTGCGTTCTAAGATGGCACCTTCAGATTATTGAATATATCTCTGCCACACAAGTTAACTGAAGTCGCATCCTTTCTTGCAAGCCTCAAATCTAAGTGAGCTACACACTCTGTGACATTCGTCACGACTGAAGCCTCCTTTCTGAACAGACAGACTGCATTATGATTCCAGCCACAGATTTTTGGACACCATGCGCTCCATTAGCAACCTCAAATGGTGGATTGGGACCTCGTATTCATTCTGTATGTAAAAGTGTGGTAATACACACAACTATAAAACCACCCCTCAGATGTGCTTGGGAGTTTAGATTTCAATTTTAAGGCCTAAATATATGGCGTCTTGGATTAAGTTCCGACACAATGTAACTCATAATTATGTCCCTAGTGATGGCTATTTTGTAAGGTAAAGGCCTCTAACAGCCTGTTTTTTTGGCAGAAAGTAGAGCCCCACAGATATCAAAATTAATTTATTTTTAATTAAACATGCGTTAATTACGCCAACATTGTGTACAGCGCAAGCAAACACAGCAATCTAAAAATACAACTAAAAGCAAACAAAAGTAATTTAACCAAAATACATGCAAACAAAACACAATAATTAATAGGAAAAAGCTCAAGAACTTAGAGAAAACCCAGGAAAACATCTAGGTCTCGAGTTGGGCCTTAAAGCCACCGACAGAAGAAGTTGTCCTAATAAACGGAGGTCGACTGATGCAGTAGGGATGGTGGGCAGAGGGGAGTGGGCATTGGAAGAAAAATCTATTAAAATGTTGGTTCAGGGCATCAGCTTTGTCCACAATCCCTTCCAGCACCTGAGCCCTGGATTGCTCGAGTCTGGGAATTATGTCCAGTCCTTTCCAGACACCATTCATGTTATTCAAAGCAAGTTTGTTTTCTGTTTTACGTTTGTAAGCTCCCTTTCCTTCATTCTCTGTCACCAGACTTGACTGCTCTTCTCATTTGTTTTTTATTTAGCTCCTTAGTCATACAGAGCTTGCTGCTTAGAAAGCAACACACTTGTCCTCGAGGGTCCTATAGAGTCAAAACAACGGTTACTATAATCAGGGAGGCAGAGACTGAGACCCTCAATACCACCTTCATGCGACTTGCACATCACTTTCCAGTCTGTCATTTGGAGGCTGACATTCAGAGCCATTTCAGATTCCAGGCTCCACTTCTTCACTAATCAGGTGGTAATAGGATGCTGTCTAATAACAGGCTTGTAGCAGGGAATCAGGGTGTGGTCGGATCTGCCCAAAGGTGCTGGTAGTTTACACTTAAAGGCGTTTTTAACATTTCAACAGAGCACGTCCAGCGTGACATTTCCTATTGGAAGCTTGTCATCAGTGGCGTAACTGGGGGGGGCAAGGGGTGCAGCATCCAGGGGGCACTGAATTGATGTTCCCCATTGCATTTTGGCAAACAGGAGGGGGCGCGAAACCTTCAGTTGTCCCCGGGCGCTGAAAACCCTAGCTACGCCTCTGTTTGTCATGACTCCTTCCAAAGTCACATGGTTGACGTCACCACATATAACAACTGCAGGGTCAGAATGAGTCATCACTAAAGTGTTGGTGTGCAGCAGACTTAATTATTTCCATTAACGAGTCCCCATTTGCAGAGAGAGGAATAGAAACATTAATGAGGATGATATAACTCCTCTCACTCTGGACAAATAATGAGGACAAACTGCGACAGCCAGAATGTCAATGTCTGAATTCCAAACCGTACTTTTAACTGTCATAAACTTTCTTCCAGGACATTCCTCAGTCAAATACTTACTTACATGGTCAAGCTACATTTCTACCGAATTAAGGAGGAATTGATTTGCTTAAGAGATTCTTTATTGCTTTTTAGCATTTTATTCTTTTTAATTTTCTTAACTACTAATTACTAAGTTGGTAACATTAAAATGTCACAGCGCTGGTGTCTGCTATATGTGTCATTAATTGTCAGTATTTGGATACAATTAAAAGGACAAACTCCACAGAAAAGGGGAGATTTAAAAAGTCAGTGTTAAGTAGATGAAGACACAAAAAAAACATTCTAGTCAAATATCTGTATGAAAAATCAGAAAATAAATCAAAATAACAGTTAATTAAACAATGAGAAATAAAAACGACTCTTTAATTGTTCATAGAACAATATCCTAAATCCACGAGGTTGAGGACCACTGGACTGTAACGCAGCAGGATTGTTCCACTGCCCTAATCCACGCGTATTCGGCCCACCACACCGTCTCGAGCGCGGTCTAGTTCAGCACCTTAAACGAGTTAAGCCCACCCAGTACTCCATTCCACACTTCCACTCGCGTACCAATCTCTCCCAGCGCTTTCGGTCTTTCTCCTTTTCACTCAAGTAGTACCCCCCACTTTCTAAGAGGCGTCCCAGACCACCCGGCGTACTCCAGAGTTGAGTACAGCCTCGAACTGCCCACTCCAGGCACCCTGCTCACCATTGCCCGTATCGGTGTAGAGCTGGTGACACTCCCGTAGTATCCTCTCATTGCAAGATACGCCGCCAGCCGAGGGGTCGAAGTTTGCAGCTGTCCGAGACTTCACTCTGCCTGACATGCTGCAGCCGTGCCCACCAAGAGACGCAAAGAAAGTGAGTCAAATTTGAGGCTAGCAAAGCTCGCCTGGCCACCGCCGGTGATTTTTTGAAAGCACCCGGTAACCGTGGCAAGAGCGCTCTTCCACGTCAGCTGCCGCCTGCGTTGCATTCCGGGTAGTGTAGTTTAATCGGCTCGCGCGGCGAAAGGGTAGAAGGACATGGAATACTGCATATCCCTGGAGGCCTTTCGCGCACAGTCAGTGACGTCATCAAGCCAAACGGAAGTGAGGTTGTGGAGTGCGAGAGAAGCGTTGCCGTTGAGGATTTGAAACTTAGAAAGAAGACAGTGAAGAAGTAGAGACAGATGTCAGTCTCGATTGAAACTAGAACAAAGCAGCATATACTTAAGTGACTGAGGTGTACCAAACGTTTGAGATGTATAAGCAAATTGCAAAATACATCTTATTAATACGTTTACTGTAAATGTGAGATTTCCTCAAGCTGTCACTCCTATACGAATGGGTGATCTGTAAGAGTACAAGTTTAATCCTTAGGTAACTTTTATATGAAAAAGTGGCCAATTTTAGACATTAAATAAGTTAACAATTTTAAAATTCTCATCTCTTTTTATATGTGAAACACTGCTCTTCACCTGCCTGATGTCATCCCTACAGTGAAGCAGCATCATGCCATGGGGGTGCAGGGACAGGGTGACTGGTCAGAATTGAGGGAAGGATGAATGCAGCCAGATACAGAAAGGTCCAGAGTGCATGTCACCAAGGACTGGGGCAACGGCACGACAAGAACCTGAAGCACACAGCTGTGACAATGTTGGAATGGCTTGAGAATGAATCTCAGAGCATCCCTGAGTCACCCAGACATAAAGTGCACAGAACATGTGCGGATCGACTTGGAGATGGACAGACGCTTCCTATCCTGTCTAACGGAGCTTGAGAGGACCTTTTAGGAAAAATGGGAAAAACTGCCCAAATCCAAGTGTGCAAAGCTTTAGCCTTTTTGCATTTGCCTCTTTGTTCAGAGCAGTTTATAGATAGATAGATAGATAGATAGATAGATAGATAGATAGATAGATAGATAGATAGATAGATACTTTATTAATCCCAAGGTGAAATTCACATACTCCAGCAGCAGCATACTGATAAAGAACAATATTAAATTAAAGAGTGATAACAATGCAGGTATATATAATATAATATAATTTATGACATCCTCCCATCTCCAGTGAACTTGTAGAGGTGGAGAATGAGGGCCTTGAAAGGGTGGAAGAACCATGGCACACAAAATGGTGCTGTCCCATGGGAAATATAGACGGTGTCTTGATAAGCAAGGCTCACGGAGATCTTAGAGTTGGAAAGGAGAAAGAAATAGCCAGCTAAAACAAAGCAACTGCCGAGCACCAGCACCTTTGTAATGGAGGGTCTGAGGTTGGCCATCTAGGGCGAAGCCTGGCAAAAGCTGCTGTGCTCACCCCAGGAATGGGAGAGGAAGGCTGGCCCGGGGTGAAAACTCCAGTATCCAAAGGCAGTTCTGTCCACAACTCGGAGACCAGAAGTTGTCATGTGGACTCTTGAGGGCAAGAAAATGATCTTGGTGGAATTAACAGGTCTGTGGGAGGAAGGCAGTGCAGAAGTGGCAGAAAGACGGAAAAATGACCATCAGCTTGTCTAGGATTGTCGAGACAAAGGTTGGATATCATGGCTGTCAACAGTAGAAGTGGAATGTCAGGGATTCCCAGCCCAATTTGTGTGGAATCTGCTGACCAAAGTTGGAGTGAAAAGCTACAAGTGGAAAAATAGCTGTCTGAAGGCTGGGAGAAGTGGCAGAAAGGGCCTCCTGTTAGGGGGACAGTAGCTGAAAGCCTGAAGGAGACATGATAGTGACATGGCCACCACTGCTGACCCACCAACTGGAGAGTCTTGTGGTTAAGAGCTGAAACATGCTGATGAGGTTTGGCACCACGTGATGACCTCTCCTTTTGGCCACAGCTACACCCATAAAAATAGGGGTAAAGGGAAAAATAGGGGTAAAGGGATCTATCTATCTATCTATCTATCTATCTATCTATCTATCTATCTATCTATCTATCTATCTATCTATCTATCTATCTATCTATCTATCTATCTATCTATCTATATGATACAAATCTGAGTCAAGAAGACTTGAAGCTGGAATGGCGGCCAAAGGGGCTTCTACAAAGCACTAAATGGAGGGTCTGAATGCTTCTACTATATGTATCTAGCCATCCATCTATTTTCACCAATTCATCACAGAGCACACCCATACCAAGTTAGTGATGCCAGTTAATCAAAGGGGGTATGCATACTGGCCAGCACATGGACATGAGGAGAACATGAAAAGCTCACATAGAAGCAAGTTGCTGAGCTGCAGTGCTGGTGCTTTGAGGGTTTAGTGTGGACCACCGCATCACAACGCCATTCTCTAGTGGGATGTCTGTCCCCAATGTTTGAAGGAGGCCTGTCGACCCCACTCTCATACACACGGGTGCTTCTTGAATTCTTGTTAATGATCCCCCAAATTTTGAAGATTTATGCTGTTCTTTTTGCAAAATGGGTGGCATGGTGGTGTAGTGGTTAGTGCTGCTCTCTCAAAGCTCCAGGAGACTGGGTTCAAACTTAGGCCTGGTCATAGTGCAGGGTGTGCCCACTCTCGTTTTTCTCCCACATGCCAAAGGCTTTGCAGCGATGGTCTGGCACACCATCCACAATGGTAAATGTCTCTCTGCAGTATCATTCATTATAATTGTCACATCTTGTAATTTAAATTTCCATTGATTTAGGATGCTTACACTAAAATACTCAAGAGAAAGAAAAGAGGTGAGAAGTATGAAAGGGTCAAAGAAGAAATTAAAAGAATGGAGAAAGAAAAGATTAAAAAGTAGCCATAAAACAGCTTAACTGCCAGCTGCCTTCATTTTTGTTCTTTTATGACCTGACTAGTTGAGGTACCTCGTCTAACGGGTTTAAATCTAAATAGTTGTCATATACCTCATGCACCATCTATTAAAATGAATTTTGAAATGCATGTACTAATAAACTGAATATCATTTTTCCTTCCTACAGGTGTTTGTGATGCGCCATCTGTTGGAACGACAGAAACATGGTAGCCAGATGGACACAGAGATACACAGACAAGTATCCTTTTATTAAAGCAGATTAGAACTCAATAGGCTCATTAGCACCCCCTAGAGGTTGAGTACTCCAGTGTGATTGACTCCTAATTAACTTTCTATTTTAAGTGAACTTCACTTCTACTAAAGACTTTTCATTAACTCATCTTTGTTGAGCACCATGTTGTTAAGCCTCCTGTTTCAGTGAGAGCTGTGAAAGGTGCTATATTAGCCCAAGGCACAGTAATTCACAAGTTCACTTTGTTAAACTTTTTATTGATTCATTGCTGGTCATCCTCTATCCGGTGTTCCAGTCTTTTTGGCCTGGCGTGGTTGATGTGGTCTTCACACGTTCTGTCAGATGTGACCTGGCTGCTCAGAGCTGAGTCCTGAAGCGTAACGACGTCTTGGCCATGTGCCTCTGGTACTCCTCATCAAACCTCTCATTCTCAGCCACAGTGAAGTGGTTTTTCCAGTCTCCTGTTCTTCCTAGAAAGACATTTAATGGACTGTTGTGAGTATCTGGATGGTGGAGGCACCAGCGGGCACATGTGGGTCAATAGGCCAAAAAACCTGACCTGTCCTCATGAATTGAGAAATCTCATGATTAAAGAGAAATGAAGGCACGTCTTTGTAATTGGTCATGGGGTTGTCCTTCATTTTGTTAAAGGAGGTGTGGGCCACAATGTCAGCCATCACAGAGCTGTCCATCGGCTTGTCCAGGTAGCGCGCCACCCTTTCGACCTCACGCAGCGGGTCCTGTAACCACAAAAAGAATGAAGCGCAATGGCAGGCCTAAAATACTTACAAGGGTTCAGGCAGCAAGGTACGGCTCTACCTGCTTAATGTCTTCATAGAAGACATAGAGGACCTGGTGCTTCTCCCTGTTGTCCCACCAGCCGAGCACATGGTCAAACCAGGAGCCCCATGCCACTGTTAAAGGAAGGAAGAGAGTGCAAGTCAATAAGTGATCTGTGGTGGGCAGATGTCTTAGTCCTCTGCTGGCAAAAGTCTGGAATGCAGCTCTGATGGTCCCACCAGGTTCTCCATCGGTGATCCCCATTTTCTTTTTTATTTTAGCTTCTTTTGTTCATTCTTAAAGATGTTTCATTTTTATATTTTGCTTATTTTTGCATTTTTTTATGTTGAGCCCAAGGGGGTGGGACCCCCCTGTCACAGCTTTGCTGGAAGCTTATTTAAGGCCCAAGCAGAGCCTCAAGAAAATGGCAGACACATTAGCTATTCTTGCTAGTGCTGGTCAGCTTCCTTGGTGTTCTCTGCTCCTTGAGTTTGTGCTTTCTTGATTTGTGATTTTAAACTTTTGGCTTTTCGTGTGACCAAACACATTCTGTAAGTAATGTACGGTACTCTTAGTTGAAAATGATTTAACAATTTAAATCCAGAACCCTCAGACCATCGCATGGATGTTAGGTTATATACGAATGTGTCGGCACAAGCCAAGAGGGACCATGCTGAAGTTCTGTAATGCACTGGTGACGTCTCCTCTGGAGTACTGTGCACAGATTCGGTCTCCAAATAATAAAAAAAGACAAAGCAGCACAAGAGAAAGTCCACAGGAATTGGCAAGGCTGATTCAGGACCATGAAGAGGAGGAAAGGCTGAGAGGGGATGAAGCAAACAGACATTGGGAGGTAAGATGGTAGAAGTGTTTATAATATTGAAGAGAAGTGGACAGTGGATCTCTGCTGTTACTTTATAATTAATATTTCAACAAAACTTGGAGACAGAGAGTCAAACTCGTTAAGGAGAGAGTTTGAATGAATGTTAGAGAGTTCTTCTTCCCACAAAGATCTACAGGCACGTGGAATAAGTAATCAGGTAGTGTGGTAGACAGAAGGACTTTGGGGGTCTTTAAAGGTCGACTCAATGTATTTTGGAGAAACTGGGTGTGAGGTATTGGTGATATCGTTGAGATAATTGTTTTCATTAAAATTATTCTAATGGGGCTAATTTAGAATTGTCAACTATGATAACCTACACGTCTTTGGGAAATGGAAAGAACATGGCAACGTGAGAGCGCAAGAAATTTCACGAACAAGAGGAGACCATTCAGTCCATCAAGCTCATTGGTTTAGCCCTGCTGTCCCAGTGTCTCATCCAGATCCTCCTTGAAGGTTCTCAAGGTTTCTACTTCAACTCCAAGTCTCAGGGGTTTCTTTCAGATTCCCACAACTCTGTGTGTAATGAAGGGCCTTCTGGCTTCGGTCCTAAGTGCAAACCCAAGGACTCCTCAAGCAGACACACAGGTAGACCATGCAAACCCGACATATGGGACACATGATTTGAACCCCAGTACTGGCAAAAGTGCTAACCACTGTGGCCATGCAGCTCATTACAAAGTAATAAGGGGCTTCTTTTCAGGGCCATCAACTCTTGTAAAGTTTCAACAGCCAAGTCAAAGAGACTGAGCGATGACCAATGACCGATGACCATTTCACTTACGCCTCCCAGAGAGAAAGCTGTCAAAAAACTCCTCCCAGCGTCCCGGCTCTGGCATATCCAGACTCATCTGGTGGAAGAAGTAATAAGAGACGAGGACATCTTTGGCATTTCGGGCCACATAGATGACCTGTGAATGGGTGAAAAAAAAAAGCACAAAATCACAAAGAGCTCAACTGGGGTCCGGGTTATGGATACAGTGAACTCAGAAAGTATTGAGACCCCTTCTGCAGGTCGGCCTTTCTCTGGAGCAGGTCTTCATTAGGGGTATCTCTGGACTTTCCTCCATCCCCTCAACCTTGTCTGGTCTCCCTGTCTGTGATGCTGGTGACTTAGAGTTGAGGGCTGACACTTCAGTCTTTGCTTCCTCTTTCTTTTTTGGGTATTTATTGAGTATTTTTGGGCCTTTTACTCTGCGGAGAGGTTTCTGTCTGGGTCAGTGGAGTGTTGCAGTGATGGCTCCCCTTCTGGAAGTGTCTATGATCTCCAAACAGGTTCTACTGAGCACAGCCAGAGTGACCACTGGACTCTTGGTTACCTCTCTTACCGAGGCCCTACTCCCCTGATTGCTCAGATTGGCTGGGGCATCAGCTCCAGGAAGACTTGTGCTAATGGTGACAGATGTCTTCTATTTAAGATTTATGGAAGCCACTATCCTCTTGGGAGCTTTCAATGCTGCGGAAACTCAACACTGTCCTGTCTCTGAGCTCTGCAGGCAGTTCCTTCAAGCTTGTGGCTTGGTGTTGGCTGGAGTTGGGGACGTTCTGTAGACAGCTGTGTGCTCTTACCAATCAGGCCAGTCAATTACAGTGACCACAGGTGGACTCCAGACATCTCAACAGTGACCAGTAGAATAGGAGGCACCTGAGCCGCATTCTCGTGTCAATGTGAGATTTCAGATTTTTCATTTTTAATTCATTTGCAAAATTTCCTAAAACTCTGCTTTCTCTTTGTCCTTGTAGGGCAGGGGTCTCAAACTCTGGTCCTGGAGGGCTCCAATGGCCGCTGGTGTTCATTCTCACCCTTTTCCTAATTAGTGATCTGCTTTTGCTGCTAATTAACTTCTTTTGAATTAATTGTAATTGACTTGCTCTTGAAGATGCAGACCCCTTAATTGTTTCTTATTCCTTAATTAGCTGCCAAACAATAATGAGATAGAAAATGAGCCAAAACATGACCAGCAAACTGTGACCATCATACACCATCTGAAAATAAAGAAAGGTGAAGGTCTCAGGACTGCTGATCTGCTCAGGTCCCCAGTGCTCTTAGAAAAGAGAAAATCCACAATTACAGAAATGTCTGGTATTACACAATGAGAGCAGCAACAAGCCATGGAATTAAAGAGCGAGTTTAATTAACAACAAGAATCAGAGCCTAATTAAGCAACTGCTTGGAGTGAAATTGGTTGGAGTTTGAGCCCCTGACTTAGATGGTCTTCTGTCGGCTCTCTCACTTCACATTTCATTTCTCTTTGGGTGCCATTTAAGGAAAGAAATGAAGCAACTCAGAGGAACAATGAAGAAATTCAGGGGAACAAATCTAAAAAAAACAAGTCAATTAAAATGAATTCAAAAGAAGTTAATTAGGTCACTAATTAAGAAAAGGGTTAGAATGAAAATCTGTCGAGTTTGAGACCACTGGTGTAGGTATTGAGTGTTGCTTGATGAGGGAAAAATTTAATTGAAATGATTTTATCTCAAAGCTGCCACAGGACTAAATGAAGTTCAGGGGTCTGCATAGTGTATGTGGTCTCTGAGTTGACGAGGAACATCCAGCGATTTGGTTCCTCACCTTGCACCTGTTGTCCCAGAAGCTCTGTGGTATAAACTGTATGGGGAGATGAGTTTTAACCAACCGGGGTGACGCCATGGAGTTGAGGTCCCGTATTCCTGAAGGCAGACAATGAAAAGGTTACTCACACTGGGTAGAAAAAGAATGAGGGACGAGAGGATGAGTGGACCCACCTGATGAAAATTCATCAAAGGTCTCCAGGAACGGCGCCCGCTTGTGAGACGGGAGGCTTAGCAGCTCCTCGGTGACCCCCCCACGGCGAACGCAGTCCGCGATTTCAATCATCCACGTGGTACCTGAAGGAACAAAGAGCCACATCCCCAGTGGTTATGGTGGCAGTCGGACGTGTCGGCTCGTGTCAGGCGCTTACCTGCTTTGGGGTAGGAGGCGATCAGCACGTCGTCCGGCCTGGCCTCGAACTCCTGAAGCTCGCGCATATTTTGAACCACTGACCCCAACATCTGCACTCCCTCACAGTCAAACAGCTTCTCTCGTTGAACTTTTGGAGGGTCTCCAGAATTCTCCTTCGCCAGTGGAGATGGAGGAGGTCCGTCGACACGAGGAGCAGCTGGCTGAGACATGTCGCTTGAAGGAAAGAGGGAAGAGAACAGAGAGAGTGAGAATACTTAAACTACAACAGAAAAAAACAATCAGAGCTCATAATGTGTAGCGAGAATTGTGTTCACGTTGCCAGAACAGTACGTTGAGTGCGATAAGACGAAAAAAAATGAAATTGAAGTGACATTTAGAGGGCGGAAAAGCTGTCAGAAACATTAAAGTCCAAAGTACTAATAAGCTGTGATGCTCAGTTGTCAGAAGTCCTAACCTTCGCCAGCTTTGTATCACACACTCCGTCTCGAGAGATCTGGCTGCCAGTGCGTTTCCAGTTGAGCATACGTTTAATATGTCGCTGTGCAAATTTCTATCGCTACTGTATATATATATATATATATATATAAAATCCAACATTTGTCTGTCTGTATGTCTGTCCGCTTTTCACGAGAGAACTAATTAATGGATTTAGATCAGGTTTTTTCTAGAATTTGCTTGAACATTCTGTTTGATTTTTCGACTTCTCTCATCGCGTTAGAATCACAGTTCGCTTGCAGGAGCGATATATTGACGCTAATCCGAGACAGAGGCTGCGGGCCGAAGGGAGGGGGAAGCGTGACGTCAGGAGTGGGGAGCAGGGCAGTGCCCTCCTCACTGTCGTATTTCACTACTATGTGGCGGAGCCGCAGGGGGTGGCTAGTATATATATAAAATCCAACATCTGTCTGTATGTCTGTCCGCTTTTCACGAGAGAACTACTTAACGGATTTAGATTGTTTTTTTTCTAGAATTTGCTTGAACATTCCAGTTGATTTTGCAACTTCTCTCATCGCACTAGGTATCACAGTTCGCTGGCAGCACTGATTTATTTGTGTGAATCTGAGAGATACAATGGAGTGTAATTGCAGAATGCAGTACCTATGAGGTCAGTCATGTAACGCCCCAACATCACGAAACGCCCTCAATGTCAGTCACGAAACACCCATCACGTTAGACTAGGATTGACTTTAGGGCCCCATTACACTATGCTTAAGATTAGGGCTGCAGGAGGGTTATCTCAGTCAAAGGGCGTTTTGTGACTGACGTTGTGGGCATTACCTGATCTACGTCATTGGTATTACAAGCTGCAGTGAGACCCTTCTCAAGAGAGTGGCTGCAGGCTGAGGAGAGAGGGAAGTGGGACCTCAGGAGTCGGGAGCCGGGCAGAGCCCTCCTCATTCACACGCCAGCCTCTCTTCGAGTGGCTCTATCTGTCTCCACGTGTTGGAGCACACCTCGCCTCTGCTTAGCTAGCGATGCCTGTTTGTTCAGCAGACATTATCATCTAGAGATTGTTAAGGGGAAACGTTTGATGTTTTTGAGAGAGGGATCAGAGCTACGTGTGTTTTAGAGTTACAGTTCTCTTTGTAGGACACTTCCGTCACACTTTGCCCATCATCCCTAGACAAACTTGCGCCAACAAGATGGATGAGTGCCTTAAGTGCTCATCTATCTGGAGTGAAGTCACCAGGCTGTCACTGACCCTCAATATGTGCACCTTTTTGTTCAGGGATGGAACCACAGGATTTTCCCAGCTACTACTGGAAGTGGGGAACGGTTCCTTACAGACTAGAGATAGTGCTAGTGCAATAAACCATAAACCACCCTAAACCACCCTAACCCACTCTCACCTCGGAGTATTGCACCCTCCACCCATCCTTCTGCTGATACCAGCATAGGAGAGACATCCCCACCCACAATTACAGCAGCGCAGGTGAGCAGAGAGCTGAGGAGACTTTGTGCCAGCAAAGCCGTGGGTCCAGATGGAGTATCGCCACGACTGCTGAAGGTCTGTGCGTTGGAGCTGGGGAGTCCGCTACAGCGCATCTTCAACCTGAGCCTGGAACAGGGGAGAGTCCCGAGGCTTTGGAAAACATCTTGCATCACCCCAGTCCCAAAGGTATCATGTCCTATTGAGCTGAATGACTTCCAGCCTGTTGCTCTGACATCACATGTGATGAAGACCATGGAGAGGCTGCTGCTTCACCACCTGAGGCCACAGGTCCGCCATGCCATCGACCCTCTGCAGTTCGCATACCAGGAGAAGGTGGGAGCGGAGGATGCCATCATTTATATGCTACACCGATCCCTCTCCCACTTGGACAGAGGCAGTGGTGCAGTTAGAATTATGTTTCTGGACTTCTCTAGCACCTTCAACACCATCCAACCTCTGCTCCTTAGGGACAAGTTGACAGAGATGGGAGTAGATTCATACCTGGTGGCATGGATCGTGGACTATCTTACAGACAGACCTCAGTATGTGCGTCTCTGGAACTGCAGGTCTGACATTGTGGTCAACACCTCAGGAGCGCCGCAGGGGACTGTACTTTCTCCGGTCCTGTTCAGCCTATATACATCGGACTTCCAATACAACTCGGAGTCCTGCCACGTGCAAAAGTTCACTGACGAAACTGCTATCGTGGGCTGCATCAGGAGTGGGCAGGAGGAGGAGTATAGGGACCTAATCAAGGACTTTGTTAAATGGTGCGACTCAAACCACCTACAACTGAACACCAGCAAAACTAAGGAGCTGGTGGTGGATTTTAGGAGGCCCAGGCCCCTCATGGACCCCATGATCATCAGAGGTGACTGTGTGCAGATGGTGCAGACCTATAAATACCTGGGAGTGCAGCTGGATGATAAATTGGACTGGACTGCCAATACTGATGCTCTGTGTAAGAAAGGACAGAGCCGACTATACTTCCTGAGAAGACTAACGTCCTTCAACATCTGCAATAAGATGCTGCAGATGTTCTATCAGACGGTTGTGGCAAGTGCCCTCTTCTATGCCGTGGTGTGCTGGGGAGGCAGCATAAAGAAGAGGGACGCCTCACGCCTGGACAAACTGGTGAGGAAGGCAGGCTCTATTGTAGGCATGGAGCTGGACAGTTTGACATCTGTGGCAGAGCGACGGGCGCTGAGCAGACTCCTGTCAATCATGGAGAATCCACTGCATCCACTGATCAGGATCATCTCCAGACAGAAGAGCAGCTTCAGCGACAGACTGCTGTCACCGTCCTGCTCCACTGACAGACTAAGAAGACCCCACACTATGCGACTCTTCCATTCCACCTGGGGGGGTAAATGTTAAAATTATACAAAGTTATTGTCTGTTTTTACCTACATTTTTATTACTCTTTAATTTAATATTGTTTTTTTGTATCAGTATGCTGCTGCTGGAGTATGTGAATTTCCCCTTGGGATTAATAAAGTATCTATCTATCTATCTAATCCTGCTTACTATACCAAACTCTATCTATCTATCTAAACAATGACGATTTGTGCACCTCACTTCAAGATGCGAACAAACGTATTATTACAGTATAATTGGTGTCACAAAAACAAGACAAAGTCATCAAAAAAGTTTGGGGCAGCCACCCATATAATGTGTCTTGGCTGCAAAAGGGTTAAATGATTGAGAAATGTTTACAAGTCCGAGTCCAAAACAGAACTCATTTTGGTAGCTGAAGATGGCAGCTTTATATGCCGAGACCGGAAGTGACATCATCAGTGCCACTGGAACCGGAAGTGACATCATCAGTGGTGCCAGAATCCTTTGGGATTTCCCGTGAATGGTCTGCAAGGGATTGAGAGAGACAGTTAGTGCACCTCGCTGCCCCCTGGTCTGGCGTGGACTTTCTCTCATTCAGGCCCTTTAGCTGTCTCCCAATCACACGTGTGTGACACTGGACGTGACTTCAATTGTAGATCGTCCTCTTTCTTAGTTTGGGGAACGTTCTGTCCTTGCTGTTGATAAAATGAATCAATTGGTGCTCAGATTATTTGACACAATGTCCTGGATGTGCACTTCAATAAATCCTGTTTTAGAAGACAACAATTCAGTTCATTATCCTACAGAATTTTAAAATTCCATTAATCTTCCTGGCGTGCCACCCCACAAATTGGCATTGGAAGTAGAAGCACCGATTATCCGTTTGAGAAACCTGAGCCCACACAAACTTTGCAATGGTACCCGCCTCCAGGTGTGTCAGCTTCAGAACAACATCACAGAGGCGATGGTCATCACAGGGTGTGGCGTTGGCGAGACGGTTCCTCTGATTACGATGGACATGCCCATTCATTTCAAGACATTCCAGTTTGCAGTGAAGCTTTGCTTTGCAATGCCAATTAACGAGGCTCAGGGACAGAGCCTCGGGTTGGCACAGGTTGATCTTAGCTCACCGGGCTCCTTGCATGTTCAGCTTTACGTTGTCTTCTCCCGGGTTAGTTCCCTAAGAAACTTATCTGTCTTTGCCCCTGATAGCAAAACCAAAAGTATTATATATCAACGGCCCCTCAGATAGGAAAGCTATCGATATAAATTCTTCTAAATATAAATTACATTTTTTTAAATTTTTCATTGATTTTTAATGTTTGTCCTGTTTCACTACTGCGTGGGCAGAGCCGCGGGGGTCAGCTAGTATCTTATAAAACCTGATTTTTACTCACATAGCCAGATTGAGTACAGAAGGTGACACACACACACACACAGAAGTGCCAGGCAAGCAATTCGACAAACAGACGGACTCAGACCGATGGACAGCGTGTGCAGTCGGACTGTGGGAAGATCTAAGCAGGTACTGTTTTGATGTGCTAAGTCAGCACAAGGCTGGAGAGAATGGTTGCCTTGTTTGGAATCGCATGCTCATTTGAAGGACCCCCTGGACATGGAGGAAATGCATAAAGCCTTGGAACATTGCCAGACACACCTTTGAAGCCAACGAATGGATGGAAGACGTTGCCAGCTGTTCCTAAGAATGCCTTCCACAGAGGCGGATCGTCTTTTATGTTATGTTTAGACAATGAGATTTATCAGAAATTGGAATGAACCTTCGCAAAGCTGATGATGTCATTTCTCAGTGGAGTCCCCACCCTCTTCAATGCACTTGTACCACCTGCCAGGAAGTGCCAGCAGAATAAAAGGTTTTGTCTTGTCCTCACCACCATTTGTGTCACAGAATTATTGTCAAACACTCCATGCCAATTTGTACCACAGTCACTGGTGCAAGTTACCGCGACTCGCTGGAGACCAATGTGAAGCCTGCTATTCAGTCCAAGTGGTGGGGACTGCTGTCTCAAGGGGTCCTTTTGTGGGCTGCAAGACGATGAAACTATGAACACCAAGGCTTTGAAGGTCCCAATGAGCACAGTGGCCTCCATCATCCGTAAGTGGAAGAAGTTTGAAACCACCAGGACTCTTTCTAGACGTACCCCATGTAGTTAACAGCCGCGGCAGAGCAAACTGGTTAATGTCATGCTTTTATACAGAAGAAAAAAAAACTCAACATACAGTGCATCAGGAAAGTATTCCCAGCGCTTCATCACTTTGTCCACATTTTGTTATGTTACAGCCTTATTCCAAAATGGATTCAATTCATTTTTTTCCTCAGAATTCTGCACACAACACCCCATAATGACAACGTGAAAAAAGTTTACTTGAGGTTTTTGCAAATTTATTAAAAATAAAAAAACTGAGAAAGCACATGTCCATAAGTATTCACAGCCTTTGCTCAATACTTTGTCGATGCACCTTTGGCAGCAATTCCAGCCTCAAGTCTTGTTGAATATGATGCCACAAGCTTGGCACACCTATCCTTGGCCAGTTTGGCCCATTCCTCTTTGCAGCACCTCTCAAGCTCCATCAGGTTGGATGGGAAACATCGGTGCACAGCCATTTTAAGATCTCTCCAGAGATGTTCAATCAGATTCAAGTCTGGGCTCTGGCTGGGCCACTCAAGGACATTCACAGAGTTGTCCTGAAGCCACTCCTTTGATATCTTGGCTGTGTGCTTAGGGTCGTTGTCCTGCTGAAAGATGAACCGTCGCCCCAGTCTAAGGTCAGGAGCGCTCTGGAGCAGGTTTTCATCCAGGATGTCTATGTATGTTGCTGCAGTCATCTTTCCCTTTATCCTGACTGGTCTCCCAGTTCTCCACAGCATGATGCTGCCACCACCATGCTTCACTGTAGGGATGGTATTGGCCTGGTGATAAGGGTGCCTGGTTTCCTCCAAACGTGACGCCTGGCATTCACACCAAAGAGTTCAATCTTTGTCTCATCCGACCAGAGAATTTTCTTTCTCATGATCTGAGAGTCCTTCAGGTGCCTTTTGGCAAACTCCAGGTGGGCTGCCATGTGCCTTTTACTAAGGAGTGGCTTCCGTCTGGCCACTCTACCATACAGGCCTGATTGGTGGATTGCTGCAGAGATGGTTGTTTTTCTGGAAGGTTCTCCTCTCTCCACAGAGGACCTCTGGAGCTTTGACAGAGTGACCATTGGGTTCTTGGTCACCTCCCTGACTAAGGCTCTTCTCCCCCGATCGCTCAGTTTAGATGGCCGGCCAGCTCTAGGAAGAGTCCTGGGGGTTTCGAACTTCTTCCACTTACGGATTATGGAGGCCACTGTGCTCATTGGGACCTTCAAAACAGCAGAAATTTTTCTGTAACCTTCCCCAGATTTGTGCCTCGAGACAATCCTGTCTCGGAGGTCTACAGACAATTCCTTTGACTTCATGCTTGGTTTGTGCTCTGACATGAACTGTCAACTGTGGGACCTTCTATAGACAGGTGTGTGTCTTTCCAAATCATGTCAGTCAACTGAATTTACCACAGGTGGACTCCAATGAAGCTGCAGAAACATCTCAAGGATGATCAGGGGAAACAGGAGGCACCTGACCTCAATTTTGAGCTTCATGGCAAAGGCTGTGAATACTTATGAACATGGGATTTCTCCGTTTTTTGATTTTTAATAAATTTTCAAAAATCTCAAGTAAACTTTTTTCACGTTGTCATTATGGGGTGTTGTGTGTAGAATTCTGAGTAAAAAAATGAATTTAATCCATTTTGGAATAAGGCTGTAACATAACAAAATGTGGAAAAAGTGATGAAGCGCTGGGAATACTTTCTGGATGCACTGTAGATAGATAGATAGATAGATAGATAGATAGATAGATAGATAGATAGATAGATAGATAGATAGATAGATAGATAGAAAGGCACTATATAAATGATAGATGCATAGAATTTGGAATAGTCGGTAGGATTAGATATAAAAACAATTACTACATAAACTCTGTATGAACTGCACTCCATCATATAGATAGATGTATAAATATGAAAGACACCCTTTAAATGATAGATATATTTGTAGACATTAAAGGTCTGCTGGTTGCATAAAATGGTCTCTTATTTTTCCTAACAGATGATCCTGAATGCGCCGACACGGGACAGTTCGCATTTGGACTTCACCCTCCATTGATTTCTTTTTGTTTTTACACCCTTTGCGTGTTTCTTGCTTTATGTTGCGTTTCCTTTCTCGTGTGCTCTGCTCACTGGCCTCACGAGTGTATGGACTCCTAATTTAAGAAGAATCAATGGAGGCTCTGATGAATTTCCACAGGCAGATGAGCGCGTAGCTCAGACGAACGAGGAAGCAAAACTGTAAATCTCGCGACTCCACATACGGCTGTGGTTCTTTTAGAAGTGAATGAGGTTTAAAGTTACAGTGTTTACCAAAAAAGGCAGCGGGCCTCCATAATTCACAAGCACTCTAAAAACAAGCCGCCCTTCCAGTCCTACCTGCTTTGTGTTGCCAGATCTTCACACTTTGTCCCCGTTGACTTTAAGTCGTTCTTTGAGCGCCTTGTCCTGTCCTGTGATTTCGGTCACCGTCCCCACCGGCGGACTCACTGAGGTGGACGGGCTGTGCGGGGCCTTCTCCTTAAAAACCCAAGACAGGAGCCTCCGATCAACGAGTCCAAGGGGCAGGGGGCGGCGTCCAACAGCGGCCCCGGAGAGCTGCTGAGCGAGGCTATTCGGGCAGTGAGAGCCTCCACGGCATTCCGTTGTCTGGCGGCAGCCACTCGACTGCCTGGAAGTGCCGCCAACTTCCTTGATGACCGGGACCTTAATGACGCTTCAGCACGCATGAGGAGGCTGGTCGGATTTCCGTTGGGAGTTTGAAATTAGGAATTTAATTTCGGGCTTTTAATATTTGACATCGACTGTCTTGGAAATCTTCCTTTGGAAATTTGTTGTCAAACGTCAGCGATTAAATGGTAAACTGGGTTATCGTTTAAAGATTAGGATATAAAACTTCGTTCCCTCATTTCAATGATTTTCAAATAGATATTAAGCTTATGAAATGTGATGTCAGGTTTTTAAAAACTCACAACAAACGATTTCGAAATCTAATAACATTGTTTCTAAATTTGTTATCAAGGTTTTCAAAATGCGTATTAACATCGTAGTGTTTGTACGCCTATGAAATTTCGAGGTTATTATATTGATTATTGATATCGAGCTTTTCAGATTCGATGTGTTTTTTGTTTTTTTTTACAAATTCGATATCATGATTTTGAAACATAATATCAAGCCTTTCAAATTTGATACCAACTTTCCAAATTTTGATATCGCGTGCTTTAAAAGTAGTGCTGGTCGCTGTTAGGCACATCACATCGGCGGGTCTCGCTGTGTTACACCGCTGAACTGTTTAATTTCTACAAATCATCATCATCATCATAATCTTCTTTTTCTTCTTCTTCTTCTTCCGTAGGGATAAAGCAATAAATTAACAAAACAGACCGACTTGAAAAACGGTTTGGCGCGGAGGATTGAAAAACGTCCTTTGGGTCAGGACTTGAATTCGCGTTTTTAAAATCTCATATCAAACTTCATACACGTGATATAAAAAAGACAAAATATGTTATCAGAGTTTAAAAGCATCCTATATATTAGCATTTAAGATCTCTGTATTGATGTCAAGTTTCAAAACGCTGATATCTAAATTAGAAAAAAAAACATTTTAAACGAGTGATGCTAAATTTCAAAAGCGGGATATCAATATTCCAAGGGCTGCGGTATCAAGTTTTTAAAGTTGATATCAAACACCGATCTCTTGATATCCTATTAAAACCAACGCTATCAGCGGTGTAATTGTGGACGTCAAAGCACAGCGAGTCCTGACGACGGGTCCGAGCAGTCCGGTGCTGTCCACTCTGGTGAAGAGCTCAGTTCTCCTGGCCTTGGCATCTGCTTATCCTATGATGGGTGCATTCAAGGAAATTCAGGAATGGGACACCAGTGTGATTACAAGTCCAGGCAACCAGAGCCGCCTATGAACTGCACACCGACTTAGACACACACACAGAATGACAACCCAGAATGGTCAGTTAACACTGAAAGACTTATTGGAGGTTAATAACGGAAAAGAAATACAAATAAGGATAGAAGGGGGCACACATAGATAGATACTTTATTTATATTAACAATAATCAAATTTATAATATAGATGAACTTACTAAGACAATTCAAGATTTCAATGACGAATGATCCAAAAGACCACAAAGTATATCTTCTTAACGCCACCATTCCTGTCTTATCTGTAACGACACCCCGCTATCGTATAAGACAGCCGTGTTATTGGAGCCTGTTAATAAATTACCATAGAGCTAAACATGTTGTCGCCTTATTTTTTACAGTAAAATTCTGCCGACCACAACTGCTAGTTTTTTCTTTTTACCGAAAATTTAACATTTTTGTTTCACAGTGTACATAAACTTATTGAATCTGAAAGGAGTACTTACTGCGCTTCATGCAGAATGCGTCTGCACCGAGCGGAAAACTCCTAATAAACCCCGTGGAGCCCCTGAATGCCTGTAAATTAAAATTCTTGGAGTGTGTCTCCGAGCGACAGTTAAAGAATAAACCAACCTGTTATAATATTACAAATTACTCAGTGCTGATTGCTGAATCTGAGACAATCGGAGCGGAGGAAGCGCACTACAGGCAGGACTGGAAGGCTGTGCATCTGTGAGGGAGGGGCTAGAAGTTTGAATGGCGGCAGACTGGGAGGAGCTAAAAGTTTGAGTGGCAGAAGCCTGCGTCAAAGAAACAGAACGCATTCAAATCAAATCAAAAAGTGTCACGTGCAGTTATACAATCCCAGTAGAGCGCGTAGTGAAATGATAAGTTGCTAAACTTCAGCACTGTACATTTAAACACTTTTCCTCCTTTGGTAATCGTTCAGATTTTGCTGGTCATAAAATAGAATTACTAAAACGTGTGCTTTTCTTTCTTTCTTTCTTTCTTTCTTTCTTTCTTTCTTTCTTTCTTTCTTTCTTACGAAATACAACACCTTTGTGTGAGTTCTTGAACTTGCCCGATTTTCCCATTAGATTGTGTTTATTAGCTGATGGTTTCGGGTCTGTCGCTGGCAGTCGCCATTCAGTATTGGACCGGAGTCTGTGATCAGCACAGGCTGTGCATGTTGGCATTGACTGAAGAAGTTATTGTTTTAATTTTGTTTGGTTTTTTAATCTGCAGTCGTGTGAAAAAGTACACCCCATAGACATGTTTTACTTTTTCCACATATTTGAACAGACAAAAGTTAGATCAGTGCCAACAGATAAAGCTGATATGCTTAAATGAAAACACAAACAGTATTTCCCTTTTCATTTACGTATTCAACCAAAGTATCTTGAGATGTAATGTAAATCCATTTGGAAGCGGACTGGATGACATTTTCCACATTTAGATAAAAGCAACACCAATTTTGTCTCCATGTATGCAAATCCAAGATCCTAAACTTAGAAACAATGCACGACATGTCCAGCAGAGGGCTCCAAAGCGCCGTAAGACCGATGTATCCGCTCCGTCAGTTTCGTCCCAAGCTCAGAGCTCCGTTCTGAAACGCAGTGATGTTTTGGCCATTCGCCGCCTGTACTCCTCCTCGAACCTTTCATTCTGAGCCACAGTGAAGTGGTTCTTCCAGTCTCCCACTTGGCCTAAATGAACAATTAAGGAACAGTAACAACGGTCGGGCAGTGAGACCCCCAGAGAATGAGACTGGAGACAGCAGACTTGAGCTGCACTGACCTTTCCTCATGAAGGGTGAGATGCTCACGTCTAGAATGCTGGTGGGCATTATGCTGGCGTTAGTCATGGGGTTGTCCTTCATCATGTCGAAAGAGGTGTACTTCACAATTTCCTGAATCGTGTCTATGTCTAGTGTGTGACCCAGAAAACGCGCCAACCTCTCCACTTCTCTTGTTGGGTCCTGAAACAATGGCAGATAATGGAACATTAGCGGGGATGCCCGCCTGATACCCTGGTGCATAGAGACCACCTTCCAACTGAGAGATGAAGGCTCACCTGCAAGATGTCCTCATAAAAGACATAGAGGATCGGGTGCTTTTCTCTGATGTCCCACCAGCCTGTCACGTGATCGAACCAGGAGCCAAATGCCACTTATAAGAAGAAGAAAAGAGAAGATAGTGGAGGTGACAGCACGAGCATCAGAGAAGTTCAGAGAAGAATTATATCAACAGACGTGACCTCCAGTCTCACCAGGGTGTATCAGGACTCAGCTGGCATGAAATACAACATTCTGAAGGTGCTCAACAGTCCATGGAGACTACATGAAAGCACCAGGAAGAAGAAGAACTTGATGACAAAGAAGAAGAAGAAGTTTATAATCATGCAGATGTATTGACCCATGGCAAAATGAGCCATTGTGGACCTCTGCTTGATGACTCAAAAGGAAAATGACTCCATGACTGAATGACTCAATGAATCCATGGATAAGTGAACCTGCCTATGAGCACTGGCTTAGAAGTCAGCCATTAAGAACAAAGTGACGTGAAGTCTGAGTCTTGGGGGCCTAAATGATGGGAAGTTGCCATCAGAATAAAGAAGAAGAAGATGAAGGAGAAGGAGGAGGAGGAGGAAAATGACTCCATGGATTATGGAACCTGCCTATGACCACTGGCATAGAAGTTGGCCATTAAGAACAGATAGATTAATAGTAACTAATAATAATTCCTTACATTCATATAGCACTTCTCTCCGAGCTTTACATAGTGAGTGGGGGGCCACTTCAACCACCACCAATGTGCAGCATCCACCTGGATGATGTAACAGCAGCCATTTTCATGCCAGTATGCTCACCACACATTAACTATTAGGTAGTGAAGTGGTGAGAGAAATAATTAGGAAGTTAGGGGGCCAGAATGACCAGACCAAGGTGGACAGTTTAGCCAAGACACCGGGACACACCGTACACTTTGCTAAGGATACCCAGGGATCCTGCAAGATGTCCTCATAAAAGACATAGAGGATCGGGTGCTTTTCTCTGATGTCCCACCAGCCTGTCACGTGATCGAACCAGGAGCCCCACACCACTTACAAAAAGAAGAAAAGAGAAGATAGTGGAGGTGATGGCACGAGCATCAGAGAAGGTCAGAGAAGAATTACATCAAGAGACGTGACCTCCAGTCTCACCAGGTTGTATCAGGACTCAGCTGGCATGAAATATGACCTTCTGAAGGTGCTCAGCAGTCCATGCAGACTACATGAAAGCAGCACCAAGAAGAAGTACAACTTGATGACAAAGAAGAAGAAGACGTTTATAGTCAGGTAGATGTATTGACCCATGGCAAAATGAGCGATTGTGGGCCTGTGCTTGTAGGCTTAAATAGAAAATGACTCAATGAATCCATGGATTAGGGAACCTGCCTATGACCACTGACTTAGAAGTCGGCCATTAAGAACAGAGAGATGTGAAATTTGAGTCTTGGGGGCCTAGATGATGGAAAGCAGCCATCAGAATAAAGAAGAAGAAGAAGAAGGAGTAGGAGGAGAAGGAGGAAAATGACTCCATGGATTATGGAACCGGGCGGCACGGTGGCGCAGTGGGTAGCGCTGCTGCCTCGCAGTTGGGAGATCTGGGGACCTGGGTTCGATTCCCGGGTCCTCCCTGCATGGAGTTTGCATGTTCTCCCCGTGTCTGCGTGGGTTTCCTCCAGGCGCTCTGGTTTCCTCCCACAGTCCGAAGACATGCAGGTTAGGTGGATTGGCGATTCTAAATTGGCCCTAGGGTGTGCTTGGTGTGTGTGTGGGTGTGTTTGTGTGTGTCCTGCGGTGGGTTGGCACCCTGCCCAGGATTGGTTCCTGCCTTGTGCCCTGTGTTGGCTGGGATTGGCTCCAGCAGACCCCCGTGACCCTGTGTTCGGATTCAGCGGGTTGGAAAATGGATGGATGGATGGATGGATGGATTATGGAACCTGCCTATGAACACTGGCTTAGAAGTCGGCCATTAAGAACTGAGAGATTAATAGTAACTAATAATAATTCTTCACATTTACACAGCTCTTTTCTCACTACTCATAGAGCCACTTCAGCCACCACCATTGTGCAGCATCCATTGGAAGGTCGCCAGTTGGAATCTTGTAAATGCCAATAGGGACTCTGTTCTGTTGGGCCCTTAACCTGCAATTGCTGAGCGCTTTGAGTAGTGAGATAAAGCGCTATATAAATGAAAATTACTATTATTATTATTATTATGAGGATGATGATGCAACGGCAGCCATTTTTGCACCAGGTACGCTCACCACACATGAGCTGTTTGGTGGTGTAATGATGAGAGACAGTTGGCCAATTAGAGACAGGGGATGACTAGGGGGCCAGAATGACTAGGCTGTGGTGGGCTATTTAGTCAGGACACCGGGATACACCCTACTGTTTACTAAGGACACCCAGGGATTTCTTATGAGCACAGAGAGTCAGGACCTCAGTTTTATGTCTCATCTGAAGGACAACACCAGTTTCTACAGCATGGTGTCCCCGTCACTGCACTGGGGCATTGGGATCCAACCTCAGACCACCAGGCAAACATCCCCTGCTGGCCTCTACAGCACCTCTTCCAGCAGCAACCCAAGCTGTTCAGAGATGGTTTCCCATCATTTCTTAGAGGTCCGAATGGCCATCCTCATGCCCTCACAAAGACTTGCTCACCATTTCCTGACAGAAAGCTCTCAATGAAGTCATTCCAGGTCCCCGTATCTGGCAGGCGAGCGTTCATTTTGTAGAAGAAGTAGAATGAAACGAGGACATCCTTGGCATTCCTGGCAACATAAATCACCTGGAAAAAAAAAAGGAAGCAGACATGGCCCTGAAACTCAAAATCAGGCTTCACACTCAATAAGGGCCAATCTCATCCATTTCAGAACCTTCTGGCCCAAACAGTTATAAAAAGTTTATTAAAAAAAGAATCGTGAAGAAAAAATACCAAAGGATGAACCAAACCTGGAGTAAAAAAACATGGAATCAATAGAAAAGACCAAGTTAGAAGGACTTCAAGGGGGTCCACAATGAGGTGAACAGCAGCAGCAGGACCCAAAGGCTTAGCGCAAGGCTGAGGCCTCTTGGTCCTAATAAAGACCACCAGTAGCCTACAACCACATGAACAGGTAAAGAAGGTCGATACCTGGGAGGGACCCCCTGATAAAGCAGGACACTCCTGGGGTGACGATGGACTCAGAGGAGCACATCAAGATCATGTTGTGTGTCAGCCAGCAGGGCTCCTCTCTGGCTCCATGGTGTCCAATGTCCTCTTTATTTGTGATTCCTTTGTTTGTGTTAATGTTGCTTTGGCTTTTCTTTTGTGTTATTCTTTGCTTTTTATATATCCACATTTACAGTATGTCTTTGTTTTGTGCCTTGTGCACTGAGGTGGTCTCCCAAGGGTCACCCTAGCCAGGGACTGCGTTTAGCCCCATAAAGGCGAGACAATCCCAATTCCTTGCAGTTCATCCAGAGTGCGCTCACAGTGTGGTGAGACCACTGGGGTTCTCACTTTTATGATTTTTCCGGAATTTGGAACCCTTGCTGTTTTTGGCTTTGTCTCCTGGATTCTCTGGTGGGATGTTGTTTGTTGTTGGATTGCCTTGCTGCTCAGGCAGCTTCATGGAGCTTCTTTGGGCCCCAGGTCATTTGTCTGAATAACAGATTTGTTATTTTATGAAGATTCAGAGCTTTCCCTTGTTACTAGCTGGATTTGATGCCCCCAAAGTTGTCATTTCTTGGAAGTTTTTGGGACATTGTGCCAGGGAGCTCTGAGGGATCAGAACAATGTAAAGAGAGCGGGATGACGTCCCCGAGCTTACCTTAATAAAATAACAGTGGGAGGTCGAGCTTTTAGTTACAGGACCCTCCTAAACTGTGGAGTGGTCTGCCTGCTACTATAAGAGATGCCTCTTCGGTCTCAGCTTTTAAATCCCAGCTGAAGACTCACCATTTCAGTTTAGTACACCCTGACTAGAGCTGCTGATTAACTGCACAGACTGCATCTCTGTTGTTAGTCATTAGAACTAAAACATAAGTAACATGATCATTAGAATTGGATACTAACCCTCACCTATTCTGTTTCTCTTCTCGGTACTCAAATGTGGCACTTGGTGACCACGGCCCACCTGCCTGCCTAAGGTAAAGTCATCCCTGATGGAGGATCACAGGAATCATGGGGTAGAGGGGTCCTTTAATTGGATTGGCTGGCCCAGCGCTGTTTCAGCCATGGAATGGCCAAATGGGGGAGGCGGTTTGATGGCTGAGGTCTCCAGGACTCTAAACAAATCCAAATCATATTATGGGATGTCATCTACTGTTGAATTCTGCTCCGTACTTGTAAATGTTTTATTTTCATACTGTATTGAGGATGACTTGTGTTCTGTTCTGTGTATTGTATTGTGTTGTATTGACCCCCTTCTTTTGACACCCACTGCACACCCAACAGGGGGTCTCTCTCTGAACTGCCTTTCCTGAGGTTTCTTCCATTTTTTCCCTACATTGTGTTTTTTAGGAGTTTTTCTTTGTCTTCTTAGAGAGTCGAGGCTGGGGGGCTGTCAAGAGGCAGGGCCTGTTAAAGCCCATTGTGGCACTTCTTGAGAGATTTTGGGCTACACAAAAATAAATGGTATTGTATTGTATTGTACCTTGCACCCTTTGTCCCAGAAGGACTGCGGCACCAGTTGGAACGGAAGATGAGTTTTCACAAGTCGAGGAGAAGGCATGGCCTCCAGAAGGTCCAGACCTGGAGAGACACCAAGACTTAAAGAGACATGGGAAGGCTTTGTGGGGTCCACTTGGCTTGGCACAGAGGGGCTTACCTGACGGAATCATGTTCAAGCCGTTAAACTCTAGAAATGGGGCGCGCTCGTGGCTGGGGATGGTTTTGATGTCTTTTGTGATGCCACCTTGCCGCATGCTGTCCACGATTTCAATCATCCAGGTGGTACCTTGGTGAAGAGTTAAAAAGACATGAAGTGATGCTCAGTACCTGCAGATAGCGCTTAGGTGACATGACAGGTCAATCTGTCATCTGCGTGTCACTGTCACTCACCTGCCTTGGGGTAGGTGGCTATTAAAACGTCATCTGCTTTGGCCTGGAACTTTTCTACCTTGTCAAAGATTGCACACATGGATGAGTGGAGTGGAACACCTTTAACATTAGAAAGTTTTTGACGCTGAACTCTTGTGGTTGGATTTGAGGGCCCTGAATTGCAGGCTTCATGACGAGGAGCACCAAGTGACTCAGACATCACGCTGTGGAGACACAAAATGGCAGCATAAAAGAGAGACCTGCGGAACAAGCTGCGCAGTAAAATGTCTGCTGATCAAACTCCAGTTCAGACATCGACAGCCATAGGACCTCCTCATCACTACAACTAAGTGTGAGATTCAGCTTCTGCACAAATGTATATAGCGCCTGTCTGGAGGAACACATCCATGCCCTGAATATGTGGTAGGTTAAGGGGCTCAGTGAGTCAGCCATGACATCTGGGGACTTCCTACTCTTTTGGAATGATGGCCAGGGATCTCATATGACCACCGAGAGTTAGGACCTCAGTTTACATCTCCTCTGAGGAACACTGTGCTGCACTGGGCATTGAGATCTGCGCACAGACCACAGGGTAAGCGCCCCCTGCTGGCATCGACATCATCTCTGCCAGCAGCGGCAATCCAAGCTTTCTCAGGTGGGCTTCCATCTAAGTGCTGACCAGGCACAAATGTGCTTAGCTTCAGGTGGGTGAGCTGACCTGAGGTGCAGCTGGTGTGGCTGCTTGCCTGTGATCCATTCATGATGATCTTCAGGCCCCTTCTAAAAACTAAAAGTCTCATTGCATTTGATCTCCTGTCCCTTTTCCCAGATATGTCACAATTTTCTGAATCAGCTTGTCACTCTGGTTTTGTCATTTGTGACATATTTGCGTAAGCTGAAGAGGAGAGCTGAGGTCCCTGCTGGTATTTACAGGAAAATCCTGAAAGACAAACACCTGCAGTGAAATTCGTTAGCCGACTCGGCCTTGTCGATGTCTCTGCACTCCACCGCCGATTACTTTAAGCGGTCAGACCTTATCGCCCCGCAGCCCTGTTAATCAATCACTCAATCGATTGGTTTGACCTCCTCAGGCACAAACAAGGGGGCTACAACTAAGTGTGAGATTCAGCTTCTACACAAAAGTATATAGTGCCAGTCCGGAGTGAGTGCCCACTTTATGTGAACACACGTGCGACAAGTTGAGGGGCTCAGTGAGTCAGACAGGACATCAGAGGACACCCTACTCTTTTGGAAAGATGTCCCAGACAAGACCACCATTTTACATCTCCCAACCTAGTACTGCCCAGGCACAAACACACTTAGCTTCAGGTGGTGTGGCTGCTGGCCTGTGGTACATCCATTATGATCCTAACCCTATAACTCTAACCGATCGTATTTGATCTCCTGTCACTGTTCCCTGGATATGTCACAATGTTTCAGACTCAGCCTGTCATTCTGGTTTTGTCTTTTGTGACATATTTGTGTCAACTGCTTTCTTATGAATGGCTGAAGAGGAGAGCTGAGGCCGCCATGCTGGTATTTACAGGAAAAATCTGAGAGACAAACTCCTGCCGTGAAACTTGTTAGCCGACATTGATGTCTGTGCACTCCACCGCTGATCCGCCGATTACTTTAAGCGGTCAGACCTTATCGCCCCGCAGCCCTGTTAATCAATCACTGAATCGATTGGTTTGACAGATCGATCGCCGTCACCAGGCGCCACAGTCGACAGGCGATACGCCTCATTACCTAAAGCGAGGGTCCCGCTGCCGACCCCTCTGACGTCCCGACTGCCGCGCTGTGTCTTCTGATCCCCTGAATGTGCCGCGCAATGACAACATAATAAGACGGATGGACTTTGGCTGCTTTGGACAAACAGGGAAGGTTAACCGATTTTATTTTTTGCTGCCCCTGTCATAACTGCTCTGACATAACAGATTTTAAGAGAAATTGACGTGCGGATCAAACCTGCACCCATGGATCCTCGTGACGTGTAAAACGGACTATACAATTAATAAATGAATACTGCATGAAGAGCACTCAATAATATCGATATGAAATAGATATGAAGATACAGTTCATTGACAGATAAACCTGTTTATGCTTCATTTCCTTTCTCGTGTGTTCTGCGCGATGGCCTCACGAATGGATGGCTCTTAATTTAAGAAGAATAAACGGAGGCTCTGATGAATTTCCCAGGCAGAAGAAGCAAACGTGTAAATCGAGCAACTCCACACACTTCTGAGGTTGTTTTGTGGAGCTGAATGAGGTTTAAAGGTACAATCATTAGCAATAAAGGCAGTGGGACTCCATAATTCACAAGCACTGGGGATTATTCAAAAAAAAATTCCGAATTCCAGTCCTACCTGCTTTGTGTCCCTAGATCTTCAGCTTTGACCTCGACGAGCGTCTTGTCCTGTCCTGTCCTGTCCTGTGAATTCGGCGGACTCACTGAGGCGGACGGGCTTCAAAACTCTGACAGGTGTATCGGAGTGACGGTGGAAGGACTTCAGCCAATCAAAAGCAGTCAAACGGGCAAATGGGCGGAGCGCAGCGGGCCCCAGAGAGCTGCTAACCGAGGCGAGTCCGGCAGTGAGACCCTCCTCTGCATTCCCATTTCTGGCGTGAATCCCTCGACTGGGTGCCTTGTCGCCTCGAATGCGCCTCGAGCTTCCTTGTCTACCGTGTGCTTAATATCGCTAACTAACCGCTAACACGCGTACGAGAGGCACTTCTTTGCTGTGCTGTTTTCTCCCACTGAAATTGCCGCCGCCGGTGACCGCCAATGGCAGCGGGTCCTGATGACTTGTGAGAGGAGCCCGGTGCTGCCCATTCTGGAGAGGAGCTCCGATCTACACGCGTTGGCATCCGCTTATTGTATTGGACAAAATTCAGGAACGAGCCTGAAACGGGACACCAGTGTGTCTAAAAGTCCAAGCAAGTCAAGTAGAGCCGCCTCTGAGCACGCGGACCTAGACACACACACACACACACACACACACACACACACACACACACACACACAGAATGTCAATCGGAATCGTCATAACTAAAATAAGTAAATAAATAAATGAGGATAAAAGGGCGCGCATAGATAGATAGATAGATAGATAGATAGATAGATAGATAGATAGATAGATAGATAGATAGATAGATAGATAGATAACACTTTGTTTATATTAAAACAAACAAATGTATAATATAGATGAACTGTTGGAGCCTGTTAGTGATAAATTGATGCATAAAATTATTGAATCTATGAAAAGGTATACGTCTGTCAAACTGTACTTACTGCACTTCATGTTCATATCTTAGCAGAGGGTGTCAGCCCCGTCCGGAAACTCCTAATAAACCCCGTGGACCCCCTGAATGCTCGAAAATCAAAATTCCTGCATTGTGTACACGAAAGACATTTAAGAAAACAACAACAAAATGTTACACCGTTATAAATGACACAGTGCTGACTACTGGATTCGCAATTTCGTCTATCTGTATACTTGTATGTGGTGGAGATGACAATAAAGTTCACTTTGACTACTGGATCTGAGAGAAAATGCAGCGGAGTAGAGAAAGCGATTTACAGGCAGGACTGGAAGGAGGCGTATCTGAGAGACTGGGAGGAGCTATATGTCTGAGTGGCAGCAGGCTGGGAGGAGCTAGACGTTTGAGTGGAAGAGCCCACCGGCAAAGAAACAGATCGCATGTAAATCAAAGAAAAATCAAAGCAAATTTTATTTGTCACATACAATTATACGCCCTGTGCAAACATGCAGTGAAATGCTAAGTTGCTAAACTTGAGGACTGTGCATTTAAATACTTTTCCTCCTTTAGCAGTCATTCAAATTTCGCTGGTCATGACACTCGATTACTGTAAGTTGTGGTTTTCTTTATTATTTATTCATATTTTTTGCATGAGATACACCACCTTTGTGTGTGCTTTTGAGCTTGTCTTCTTTATTTAATAGCTTAAAATCTGATCTTCCATTAGGTATTGTTAATTAGCGGCTTGGTTTCAGGTCTGTCGATTTATTTTGGACCCTTTTTCCGTGCTGTTTGTTTGTTGCCTTTTGCTCGTCATTTAGTGTTGGACCCGGGACTGTGGAGGTCGCGCACGGCAGCATTGACTGAAGTCCTTATTGTTTTTTTTTGTTTATTTTAGTCGTGAGAAAAAGTGAAGTACATCGCATGGATAGTTTTGACGTTTTCCACATATTTGAACAGGCAAAAGTTAGATCTTCATACAAACAGTGTCGACATAAATAAAATAATAATAGAAACATAATAGTATATTATATAATAATTAACAGCAAATAATAATAATAATAATAATAATAATAATAATAATAATAATAATAACACAAGCAGTATTTCTCTTTTCAATCATTTATTCAACATAAGTATCTTGAGATGTAATGTAAATCCACTAGGAAGCGGATTGGATGACATTTTCCACATTTAGATCAAAGCAACACCAATTTATGTCTCCATGTATACAAATCCAAGATCCTAAACTTAAACGATCCACGAGATGTCCAGCAGAGGGCTCCAAAGCGCCGTAAGACAGATGTACCCGCTCCCTCAGTTTCGTCCCAAGCTCAGAGCTCCGTTCTGAAACGCAGTGATGTTTTGGCCATTCGCCGCCTGTACTCCTCCTTGAACCTTTCATTCTGAGCCACAGTGAAGTGGTTCTTCCAGTCTCCCACTTGGCCTAAATGAACAATTAAGGAACAGTAACAACGGTTACTGTCGAACAGGCTACCTCGCCCAGGTGCTCCGAGCGTTTGATGACTACCACCTAAACATTTTAGGCCTCGCTGAGATACGATGGGCGGGGTCAGGATGCATAATTAGTGATGGAAAAATGCTTCTCTAATCTGGCCATAGCACCGAACATGCGCATGGCGTTGGACTCGTACTTTCATCACAGGCGACAGCAGCGCTCACGGAGTGGAAACCAGTATCCGACCGAATTATCACCGCTCGCTTCCGATCCCGACAGGTGAAAGTCACAGTCATCCAGGTATACGCCCCAACAGAGGAATCCGATGAAGCAGCAAAGGAAGCATTCTACGACCAGCTCCACACCACGATTTGCTCCTTGTCATGGGGGACCTCAATGCTCAGTTAAATGGTGACCGCTCGAGCTTCGAGGCAACAATGGGTCCGCATGGATCAGGCGCTCGAACAAACGACAACGGCGAGCGACTGTGCTCACTCTGTGCCATGAACAATCTATGCATCAGAAATACTTTTTTCCAGCGCAAAATGATCCATAAGATGACGTGGCGGTCTCCAGAAGGACTATACAAAGATGAAATCGATTACATCTGCATCAGCAAAAGATGGCGCTCGTCCTTGCTAGATGTGAAAAGCTGGAGAGGAACGGATGTCGGCTCTGACCATAATGTACTAGTCACCAAATGCCGGCTAAAACTTATGCGATCAACGCCTAAACCTCAGCGACCAAGACCCTTCAATGTTACAAAGCTCAAAGAGACACCCGTAGCCCAATAGTTCCAACTTGAGCTCCGACATCGCTTTCAAATACTCGCAGAAACAGGCGGTGAAGAACTGATTGAGGATGACTGGACACAATTCCACCAGACTGTCATCGAAACTGCCATAACTACAATCGGTCGAAGACGAGGCACATACCGAGAACGCTGGATAAAAGATAACACCTGGGACCTAATCGATGCACAGCGCCGCTTGAAACAAGATCGTGATCAGGAGCCCCCAGGACCTGGTCTCACCACAGCAGAGGAGTGCTACCGAGCTGCCAATCGAATGGTCAAATGAAGCTGCCACCAAGATAAGCGAGATTGGATCGAAAAGAAAGGACATGAAGCGCAAGAAGCTGTGGACAGGAACGACACTAAAACACTAGACAGGATCGTCCGAGAGCTAAGTGGTGCGCCCAGCGGGAGAGGTGTACCAATCAAAGCAAAGGACGGTCACCTGTTGCTAACCACCAACGCACAAGAAAAACGATGGGTCGAGCACTTCGCTGAGCTCCTGAACCAACCAGAACCCACATCAACATTCGCGGACGATCTCTTAACACCGACAAACGACCTTCCAGTCGAAGTTGGAACGATCACGTCAGCCGAAACCAAATCGGCGATTGCAGCCCTTAAGACTGGTCGCACACCCAGCATGGACAAAATCACTCCCGAAATGTGAAAACACGCAGGACAACCACTTATAGACCATTTTACATCTCTCCTAAACAAGTGCTGGGAAACAGCGACCGTCCCAGAAGACTTTATTGACTTTACTAAGGCCTTCGACAGTATTCACCGAGAGACACTATGGAAAATTGCTGGAGTCTATGGCATCCCAGTGGAGTTCGTCAACATCTTACGAAATATATACCATGAGTCGAGCTGCTACGTACGCATGGACTACAGCATCTCCGAGGCCTTCCGGATCGACACGGGCGTGCGCCAACGCTTCATCATTTCGCCATTTCTATTCCTGCTGGCACTTGACTTCATCAAGCGCCACGCCCTTGGACATGCCGACCATGGCCTTCAGGGCCATGATGGGAGACGAATAGCAGATCTGAACTTTGCGGACGATATCACTCTAATTGGCCCCACCCAACAATCCCTCTTACTGAACTACTACAATGTGCAGCGGAAAAAATCAGGCTCTGAATTAGCAAGGCCAAGAGCAGGGTCATGCGCATCGGCTATGTCCGCGCAAACATCCCGGTTTCCATTGACCAACAACAACATGAGGAAGTCGACCGCTTCACCTACCTCAGCAGCACCATGGCACCTGACAGGGGGACAGACATCGACGTAGCCTGCCACATTGGGAAAGTGTTATCAGTAATGCGACAACTGGGACCAATGTGGTGATCCAACGCCATTACACTGCCAACAAAAATACAGCTGCTAAACACGACCATCATCCCTGTGGCGATATTGGCGAGCAAATCTTGGAAGTCATCTGCAGCGATCATGAGACACCTGAACGTCTTTCAGCAACGCTGCCTACGGCGAATACTGAAGGTCCCCTACTGGGACCACGTCAGAAATGGCGAAATCCATCAACGAACAGCTACCCAACCTCTAGCGAGCACTGTAGCAGAATGCCGCTTTCGATTTGCTGGCCACATCCTCCGGCAACCGATACATCGCCTTCCAAAGATCGCTATGAGCTGGACGCCCGCCCGTGGCACACGAAAGCATGGCCGCCCAAAACAGACATGGCGGCGTTCTTTCAACGAAGACCTATGCACTATAGACATATCACGGGACGAAGCTGAAGCTGCTGCCACTGACCGAATTCGTTGCCGATCTCTTGGCGCCCAATGAACCACCCGGCATGGGAGGAACTAAGTCTAAGTAAGTAAACAACAGTTGGGCAGTGAGACCACCAGAGAATGAGACTGGAGACAGCAGACTTGAGCTGCACTGACCTTTCCTCATGAAGGGCGAGATGCTCAGGTCCAGGACACTGGTGGGCACTGTGCTGGCATTAGTCATGGGGTTGTCCTTCATCATGTCGAAGGAGGTGTGCTTCACGATTTCCTGAATTGTGCCTTTATCCAGTGTGTGACCCAGAAAATGCACCAACCTCTCCACTTCCCTTGTTGGGTCCTGAAACAATGGCAGATAATGGAGCATCAGCAGGGAAGCTCACCTGATACCCTGGTGCATTGAGACCACTTTCCAACTGAGAGATGAAGGCTCACCTGCAAGATGTCCTCATAAAAGACATAGAGGATCTGGTGCTTTTCCCTGACGTCCCACCAGCCTGTCACGTGATCGAACCAGGAGCCACATGCCACTTATAAGAAGAAGAAAAGAGAAGATAGTGGAGGTGACAGCACGAGCATCAGAGAAGTTCAGAGAAGAATTACATCAACAGTCATGACCTCCAGTCTCACCAGGCTGTATCAGGACTCAGCTGGCATGAAATACAACATTCTGAAGGTGCTCAGCAGCCCATGGAGACTACATGAAAGCACCTTTAAGAAGAAGAAGAGGAGGATTACAAAGAAGAAGAAGAATTTTATAGTCAGGCAGATGTATTGACCCATGGCAAAATGAGCCATTGTGGACCTCTGCTTGATGACTCAAAAGGAAAATAACTCCATGACTGAATGACTCAATGAATCCATGGATCAGAGAACCTGCCTATCAGCACTGGCTTAGAAGTCAGCCATTAAGAACAGAGTGACGTGAAGTTTGAGTCTTGGGGGCCTAAATGATGGGAAGTAGCCATCGGAATAAAGAAGAAGAAAAAAAAGGAGGAGGAGGAGGAAAATGACTCCATGGATTATGGAACCTGCCTATGACCACTGGCTTAGAAGTCGGCCATTAAGAACAGAAAGATTAATAGTAACTAATAATAATTCCTTACATTCATATAGCACTTCTCTCCAAGCTTTACATAGTGAGTGGGGGGCCACTTCAACCACCACCAATGTGCAGCATCCACCTGGATGATGTAACAGCAGCCATTTTCATGCCAGTATGCTCACCACACATTAACTATTAGGTAGTGAAGTGGTGATAGAAATAATTAGGAAGTTAGGGGGCCAGAATGACCAGACCAAGGTGGACAGTTTAGCCAGGACATCGGGACACACCGTACACTTTGCTAAGGATACCCAGGAATCCTTTATGAGCACAGAGAATCAGGACCTCGGTTTTACATCTCATCTGAAGGACGGTGCCATTTTTACAGCCCAGTGTCCCCGTCACTGTCCTGAGGTGTTGCAAACCACACACAAACCACAGATGAAGCTGCCCCTGCTGGCCTTCCCAGCACTCTTCCTACAGAAACCACAGGTCTTCCATCATTTCTTGGAGGTCTGAGTAGCCGTCCTCATGCACTCACAAAGACTTGCTCACCATTTCCTGACAGATAACTCTCAAAGAAGTCATCCCAGGCGCCCGTATTTGGCAGACCAGTGAACGTCTTCTGGAAGAAGTAGAATGATACGAGGACATCCTTGGCATTCCGGGCAACATAAATCACCTGGAACAAAAAATCCAATCAATGAAGCGATGTGTCATCTTATGAGCAGCGCCACGTGGACCTCATTGTTGAGATCTACAGGCCCAAAGAGCTCAACAGAAGGCTTCAAAATCCAAAACAGATCCTAAAATTCCATGTAAGTCATGAAATATGAAGCAGACCTGGTCCTGACACTCAAAATCAGGCATCACACTCAATAAAGGCCAATCTCATACATTTCAAAAAGGGAGAGGAAAACTGTAAAACCCTCTGACCCAAGTAAGGAGAAACAACAATCTTTAAAAGTTTATTAACAAAAAGAATTGTGAAGTCAAGAGGAGACCTGGCAGGACACTCCTGGGGTGATGGTGGGCTCAGAGGAGCACATCAAGATCATGTTGTGTGTCAGCCAGCAGGGCTCCTCTCTGGCTCCATGGGGCTCAATGTCCTCTTTATTTGTGATTCCTTTGTTTGTGTTAATGTTGCTTTGGCTTTTCTTTTGTGTTTTTCTTTGCTTTTTACGCATCCACATTTATATCTTTGTTTTATGCCTTGTGCATTGAGGTGGTCCCCCAAGGGCCACCCTAGCCAGGGACTGCCTTCAGCCCCATAAAGGCGAGACCACCCCAGTACCTTGCAGTTCATTCTGTGTGGGCTCGTGGTGTGGTGAGACCACCGGGATTCCCACTTGGTCTTTTATGATTCTTCTGGAATTTGGAACCCTTGCTGTTTTTGGCTTTGTCTCCTGGATTCTCTGGTGGGATTTTGTTTGTTGTTGGATTGCCTTGCTGCTCAGGCAGCTTCATGGAGCTTCTTTGGGCCCCAGGTCATTTTTCTGAATAACAGATCTTTAATTTTATGAAGTCCCCACCAAACCCTGAGTCGTCACTTTTTGGAAGTTATTGGGACTTTGTGCCTGGGAACTCTCCAGTATCAGAACAGTGTAAAGGAGCGGGATGATGATGATGTCCCCGAGCTTACCTTGCACCCTTTATCCCAGAAGGACTGCGGGACCAGTTGGAAAGGAAGATGAGTTTTCACAAGTCGAGGAGAAGGCATGGCTTCCAGAAGGTCCAGACCTGGAGAGACAGCAAGACTAACAGAGACATGGGAAGGCTTTGTGGGGTCCACTTGGGTTGGCTCAGAGGGGCTTACCTGATGGAATCATGTCCTGGCTGTTCATCTCTAGATATGGGGCGCGCTCGTGGCTGGGCATGGTTTTGATTTCTTTTGTGATACCACCTTGGCGAATGCTGTCCACGATTTCAATCATCCAGGTGGTACCTTGGTGAAGAGTTAAAAAGACATGAAGTGATGTTCAGTACGTGCAGATGGCACTTGGGTGACATGACAGTTCACTTTCCTTGCTTCTCCCCAAGCCATCTGTCATCTGCGTGTCACCATCACTCACCTGCCTTGGGGTAGGTGGCTATTAAAACATCATCTGCTTTGGCCTGGAACTTTTCTACCTTGTCAAAGATTTCACATGTGGATGAGAGGAATGGAACACCTTTTATCTCACAAAGTGTCTCACACTCAGTTTTTCTGGTTGGATGTGGGGGCCCTGAATTGCAGGCTTCATGACGAGGAGCACCAAGTGACTGAGACATTGTGCTGTGGAGACAAAAAATGGCAGCATAAAATATGTAGACCTGAGACCCACTTGTAGACCTGTGGGACAAAGTGTCCAGACAAATCCAGTTGACACATTGACAGCCATAGGACCTCCTCAGGCACAAACAAGGAGACTACAACTAAGTGTGAGATTCAGCTTCTACACAAAAGTATATAGCGCCAGTCCGGAGTGAGCACCCCCTTTATGTGAACACACTCATCATGCATGTGTGGGGCAACTTGAGGGGCTAAGTGAGTCAGACAGGACAACAGAGGACACCCTATTCTTTTGGGAAAGACACCCCAGGATCTCATAAGACCACCATTTTACATCTCCTCTGAAGAACACTGCGCTGCATTGGGCATTGGGATCTACACACAGACCACAGGATAAGCGCCCCCTGCTGGACCCACCAACACCTCTCCAGCATCACCCTAAGCTTTATCCTAGTTGGTCTCCCATCCAGGTGCTGCCCAGGCACAAACATGCTTAGCTTCAGGTGGATGAGCTGTTCTGAAGTTCAGGTGGTGTGGCTGCTGGCCTGTGGTACATCCATGACGATCCTAACCCTAACCCTAACCGATCGCATTTGATCTCCTGTCTCTTTTCCGTGGATATGTGGAACTTATTTTGGACTCAGCCTGCCATTCTGGTTTCGTCTTTGGCTGCATTTGTGTCAGCTGCTTTCGTATGAATGGCTGAAGAGGAGAGTGGAGGTCTCCATGCTGGAATTTACAGGAAAAGCCTGAGAGACAAACACCTGCCGTGAAACTCATTAGCCGACATCGATGTCTCTGCACTCCACTACTGATTCGCCGATTACTTTAAGCGGTCACACCTTAACGCCCCGCAGCCCTGCTTAATCAATCACTGAATCGATTGGTTTGACAGATCGATCGCCGTCACCAGGCGCCTCACTCGACAGGCGATACTCCCCATTACCTAAAGTGAGGGTCCTGCTGTTGACCCCTCTGATGTCCCGACTGCCGTGCCGATCTGACGAGTGTCTTCTGCTCCTCTGACTATGACCTGCAATTTCAAAATAATAAGACTATTGGACTTTGGTCACACCGGGCAAACAAAGTTCCTGGTTAGCAATTTTTTTTTTACTGTCCATGTCATAACTGGTCTGAGATAACAGATTTTAAAAGCAATTGACGCGTGGGTCTAAACTCCAACCTTGGGTCCTCACGTGCCTTCAAATCCATGTTAACGTTTTGACAGAAACTGATTAAAAAGATCACACCTGATTTTATATAGCAACTCTCCACATGGAATACCACCTCATATTATACAGGTGGCAATAAGACCACCAATACAGACCTTAAAGTACAACACAACTCTTAGGGGATTTTTGAGATGATTTACAAGCAAGTGTGCAGATACACTACAAGACAGACAGACAGAGAGACAAACGGATAGATAGACAGACAGACAGAGAGATAGATAGATAGATAGATAGATAGATAGATAGATAGATAGATAGATAGATAGATAGATAGATAGATAGATAATACTTTGTTTATATTAAAACAAATAAATGTATAATATAGATGAACTGTTGGAGCCTATTAGTGATAAATTGATGCATACAATTATTGAATTTATGAAAAGGTATACGTCTGTCACACTGTACTTACTGCACTTCATGTTCATATCTTAACAGAGGGAGTCAGTACCGCCCGGAAACTCCTAATAAACCACGTGGACCCCCTGAATGCTCGAAAATCAAAATTCCTGCTGTCTGTACACAGAAGACATTTAAGAAAACAACAACAAAATGTTAGAGCGTTATAAATGACTTAGTGCTGACTACTGGATCTGAGAGAAAATGCAGCGGAGTGGAGGAAGCGATTTACAGGCAGGACTGGAAGGAGGCGTATCTGAGAGAATGGGAGGAGCCATACGTTTGAGTGGCAGCAGGCTGGGAGGAGCTAGACGTTTGAGTGGAAGAGCCCACCGGCAAAGAAACAGATCGCATGTAAATCAAAGAAAAATCAAAGCAAATTTTATTTGTCACATACAATGTGTACGCCCTGTGCAAACATGCAGTGAAATGCTAAGTTGCTAAACTTGAGGACTGTGCATTTAAATACTTTCCTCCTTTAGCAGTCATTCAAATGTCGCTGGTCATGAAACTCGATTGCTGTAAGTTGTGGTTTTCTTTATTATTTATTCATATTTTTTGCATGAGATACACCACCTTTGTGTGTGCTTTTGAGCTTGTCTTCTTTATTTAATAGCTTAAAATCTGATCTTCCATTAGGTATTGTTAATTAGTGGCTTGGTTTCAGGTCTGTCGATTGATTTTGGACCCTTTTTCCGTGCTGTTTGTTTGTTGCCTTTTGCCCGCAGCGCTGGAGCTCGTCATTTAGTGTTGGACCGGGGACTGTGGAGGTCGTACAAAGAAGCATTGACTGAAGAAGTCCTTATCGTTTAATTTTTCTTAATTTCTGATCTACAATCGTAAGAAATAGCAAATACACCGCATGAAAATTCTTGACGTTTTCCACATATCTGAAGAGGCAAAAGTTAGATCTTCATACAAACAGTGTCGACATAAATAAAATAAATATAGAAACATATTAACATATTTCATAATAAATAACAAATAATAATAATAAAACAAGCAGTATTTCCCTTTTCAATCATTTATTCAATATAAGTATCTTGAGATGTAATGTAAATCCACTAGGAAGCGGACTGGATGACATTTTCCACATTTAGATAAAAGCAACACCAATTTATGTCTCCATGTATACAAATCCAAGATCCTAAATTTAAACAATGCACGAGATGTCCAGCAGAGGGCTCCAAAGCGCTGTAAGACCGATGTATCCGCTCCGTCAGTTTCGTCCCAAGCTCAGAGCTCCGTTCTGAAACGCAGTGATGTTTTGGCCATTCGCCGCCTGTACTCCTCCTCGAACCTTTCATTCTGAGCCACAGTGAAGTGGTTCTTCCAGTCTCCCACTTGGCCTAAATGAACAATTAAATAACAGTAACAACGGTCGGGCAGTGAGACCCCCAGAGAATGAGACTGGAGACAGCAGACTTGAGCTGCACTGACCTTTCCTCATGAAGGGCGAGATGCTCAGGTCCAGGACACTGGTGGACATTGTGCTGGCGTTAGTCATGGGGTTGTCCTTCATCATGTTGAAGGAGGTGTGCTTCACAATTTCCTGAATCGTCCCTTTGTCTAGTGTGTGACCCAGAAAACATGCCACCCTCTCCACTTCCCTTGTTGGGTCCTGAAACAATGGCAGATAATGGAACATCAGCAGCAAAGCCCACCTGATACCCTGGTGCATAGAGACCACTTTCCAACTGAGAGATGAAGGCTCACCTGCAAGATGTCCTCATAAAAGACATAGAGGATCTGGTGCTTTTCCCTGACGTCCCACCAGCCTGTCACGTGATCAAACCAGGAGCCACATTCCACTTATAAGAAGAAGGAAAGAGAAGATAGTGGAGGTGATGGCACGAGCATCAGAGAAGTTCAGAGAAGAATTAAATCAATAGGCATGACCTCCAGTCTCACTAGGCTGTATCAGGACTCAGCTGGCATGAAATACGACCGTCTGAAGGTCCTCAGCAGTCCATGGAGACTACATGAAAGCACCACCAAGAAGAAGAAGAGGAAGATAACAAAGAAGAAGAAGTTTATAGTTAGGCAGATGAGCCATTGTGGGCCTGTGCTTGTAGGCTCCAATGACTCAATGACTCAATGGATCAGAGAACCTGCCTATGATCACCGACTTAGAAGTCAGCCATTAAGAACAAAGTGACGTGAATTTTGAGTCTTGGGGGCCTAGATGATGAGAAGTTGCCATCGGAATAAAGAAGAAGAAGAAGAAGGAGGAGGAGGAGGAAAATGACTCCATGGATTATGGAACCTGCCTATGACCACTGGCTTAGAAGTTGGCCATTAAGAACATAGAGATTAATAGTAACTAATAATAATTCCTTACATTCATATAGCACTTCTCTCCGAGCTTTACATAGTGAGTGGGGGGCCACTTCAACCACCACCAATGTGCAGCATCCACCTGGATGATGTAACAGCAGCCATTTTCATACCAGTATGTTCACCACACATTAACTATTAGGTAGTGAAGTGGTGAGAGAAATAATTAGGAAGTTAGGGGGCCAGAATGACCAGACCAAGGTGGACAGTTTAGCCAGGACATCGGGACACACCGTACAGTTTGCTAAGGATACCCAGGGATCCTTTATGAGCACAGAGAGTCAGGACCTCGGTTTTACATCTCATCTGAAGGACGGTGCCATTTTTACAGCCCAGTGCCCCCGTCACTGTCCTGAGGTGTTGCAAACCACACACAAACCACAGATGAAGCTCCCCCTGCTGGCCTTCCCAGCACTCTTCCTACAGAAACCACAGGTCTTCCATCATTTCTTGGAGGTCCGAATAGCCATCCTCATGCACTCACAAAGACTTGCTCACCATTTCCTGAGAGAAAGCTCTCAAAGAAGTCATCCCAGGTGCCCGTATTTGGCAGACCGATGAACGTCTTCTGGAAGAAGTAGTATGAAACAAGGACATCCTTGGCATTCCGGGCAACGTAAATCACCTGGAACAAAAAATCCAATCAATGAAGCGATGTGTCATCTTATGAGCAGCGCCATGTGGACCTCATCGTTGAGATCTACAGGCCCAAAGAGCTCAACAGAAGGCTTCAAACTCCAAAACAGATCCTAAAATTCCATGTAGGTCATGAAATATGAAGCAGACCTGGTATGACACTCAAAATCAGGCTTCACACTCAATAAAGGCCAATCTCATACATTTCAAAAAGGGAGAGGAAAACTGTAAAACCCACTGACCCAAGTAAGGAGAAACAACAATCTTTAAAAGTTTATTAACAAAAAGAATGGTGAAGTCAAAAAACCAAAGGATTAAACAAAGAGGCAATAAAAAAAAAATGGAATCAAAACAGAAGACAAAGTTAGGAGAAGTTAGGAGGTCTATAAGTGGGGTCCACAATGAGGCGAACAGCAGCAGCAGGACCCAAAGGCTTAGCACAAGGCTGAGGCCTCTCGGTCCTAATAAAGACCACCAGCAGCCCACAACCACACAAACGGGTAAAGAAGGTCGAGACCTGGGAGGGACCCCCTGATAAAGCGGGACACTCCTGGGGTGACAGTGGACTTGGAGGAGCACATCAAGATCATGTTGTGTGTCAGCCAGCAGGGCTCCTCTCTGGCTCCATGGGGCTCAATGTCCTCTTTATTTGTGATTCCTTTGTTTGTGTTAATGTTGCTTTGGCTTTACGGATCCACATTTTTGTCTTTGTTGTGTGCCTTGTGCGTTGAGGTGGTCCCCCAAGGGCCACCCTAGCCAGGGACTGCCTTCTACCCTATGAAGGTGAAGACAACCCCAGTTCCTTGCAGTCCATTCTGAGTGGGCTCGTGGTGTGCTGAGACCACCAGGGTTCCCACTTGGTCTTTTATGATTCGTCTGGAACTTGGAACCCTTGCTGTTTTTGGCTTTGCCTCCTGGATTCTCTGGTGGGATTTTGTTTGTTGTTGGATTGCCTTGCTGCTCAGGCAGCTCCATTGCCTTTTGTGCCCCTGGTCATTTTTTTGAATAACAGATCTGCCCTCGTCACAAGCTGGCTTTGATGCCCCCAAACCCCCAGTTGTCATTTTTTTGAAGTTATTGGGACTTTGTGCCTGGGAACTTTCAAGTATCAGAACATCATAAAGGAGCGGGATGATGACAACGTTCCCTGAGCTTACCTTGCACCCTTTGTCCCAGAAGGACTGCGGCACCAGTTGGAATGGGAGATGAGTTTTAACAAGTCGAGGAGATGGCATGGCTTCCAGAAGGTCCAGACCTGGAGAGACACCAAGACCAACAAAGAAAAGGGAAGGCTTTGTGGGGTCCACTGTTGTCCACTTGGCTTGGCTCAGAGGGGCTTACCTGACGGAATCATGTCCTGGCTGTTCATCTCTAGATATGGGGCGCGCTCGTGGCTGGGGATGGTTTTGATTTCTTTTGTGATGCCACCTTGGCGAATGCTGTCCACGATTTCAATCATCCAGGTGGTACCTTGGCGAAAAGTTAAAAAGACATGAAGAGAAGCTCAGTACCTGCAGATGGCGCTTGGGTGACATGACAGTTCAATCTGTCATCTGCGTGTCACTGTCACTCACCTGCCTTGGGGTAGGTGGCTATTAAAACGTCATCTGCTTTGGCCTGGAACTTTTCTACCTTGTCAAAGATTTCACACATGGAGGAGAGGAATGGAACACCTTTTATCTCACAAAGTCTCTCACACTCAGTTTTTCTGGTTGGATGTGGGGGCCCTGAATTGCAGGCTTCATGACGAGGAGCACCAGGGGACTGAGACATCGTGCTGTGGAGACACAAAATGGCAGCATAAATGTGCAGACCTGAGACCCACTCATAGAACTGTGGGACAAACTGTCCACACAAATCCAGCTGACACATCGACAACCATAGGACCTCCTCAGGCACAAACAAGGAGACTACAACTAAGTGTGAGATTCAGCTTCTACACAAAAGTATATAGCGCCAGTCCGGAGTGAGCACCCACTTTATGTGAACACACCCATCATGCACGTGTGCGGCAAGTTGAGGGGCTCAGTGTGTCAGACAGGACACCTTACTCTTTTGGAAAGATGTCCCAGACAAGACCACCATTTTACATCTCCCAACCAAGTACTGCCCAGGCACAAACACACTTAGCTTCAGGTGGTGTGGCTGCTGGCCTGTGGTACATCCATGATGATCCTAACCCTATAACCCTAACCGATCGTATTTGATCTCCTGTCACTTTTCCCTGGATATGTCATAATGTTTCAGACTCAGCCTGTCATTCTGGTTTTGTCTTTTGTGACATATTTGTGTCAACTGCTTTCTTATGAATGGCTGAAGAGGAGAGCTGAGGCCACCATGCTGGTATTTACAGGAAAAATCTGAGAGACAAACACCTGCCGTGAAACTTGTTAGCCGACATCGATGTCTGTGCACTCCACCTCTGATCCGCTGATTACTTTAGGCTATCACACCATTCTGCCCCGCAGCCCTGCTTAATCAATCACTGAATCGATAGGCTTGACAGAGTGATCGCCGTCACCAGGCGCCACAGTCGACATACCATACTCCCCATTACCTAAAGTGAGGGTCCCGCTGCTGATCCCACTGATGTCCCGATTGCTGTGCTGTGTCTTCTGATCCCCTGAATGTGCCGTGCAATGACAAAATAATAAGACTGCTGGACTTTGGTCACACCGGGCAAACAAAGTTCCTGGTTAACAATTTTTTTTACTGTCCATGTCATAACTGGTCTGAGATAACAGATTTTAAAAGCAATTGACGTGCGGATCAAAACTCCAACCTTGGGTCCTCATGTACCTTCAAATCCATGTTAATGTTTTGACATAAACTGATTAAAAAGATCACACCTGATTTATATAGCAACTCTCCACATGGAATACCACCTCATGTGGCAATAAGACCACCAGTACAGCCCTTGAAATACGAGAGACAGATAGATAGATAGATAGATAGATAGATAGATAGATAGATAGATAGATAGATAGATAGATAGATAGATAGATAGATAGATAGATGTGAAAGGCACTATATGATAGATAGATAGATAGATAGATAGATAGATAGATAGATAGATAGATAGATAGATAGATAGATAGATAGATAGATGTGAAAGGCACTATATGATAGATAGATAGATAGATAGATAGATAGATAGATAGATAGATAGATAGATAGATAGATAGATAGATAGATAGATAGATAGATATGAAAGGCACTATATGATAGATAGATAGATTTTGGTATAGTAGGCAGGATTAGATAGATAGATAGATAGATAGATAGATAGATAGATAGATAGATAGATAGATAGATAGATAGATAGATAGATATGAAAGGCACTGTATCATAGACATATATATATTTTCTGGAGCCTGTTAGTGATAAATCGATACATAAAATTGTTGAATCTATGAAGAGGCATGTCTGTCAAAATATAACTACTGCTCATCAAGTTCATATCTTACCAGAGGGTGTCGATTCTGGGCAGGTCTGGCCATCTTACTGCCACCTCTAGCCCTGCTATTGATTGCAGAAGTTCTTACGTGCGGTAAGGGGGTTGGTATTTGTTGTTTATGAATTATTTATTTATTTCTCTTTCTCTCTTGAGCTTCTGTAAAGTTATAATTTCCCCTGATGACAAATGAAAGTAAATGTGTCTGTCTGCCTATCTATCTAATAAACTCCATAGACCCCCCCCCCGAATGTCTGAAAATGAAAATGCTTGGTATGTTTGTCCTGAAACACAGTTTTGAATAAATGTGTTCTAGCATTTTAAATTACTTATTACTGAATCTGAGAGAAAATATTGCAGTGGAGTGGAGAAAGCTCTTTACAGGCAGGACTGCAAGGCGGAGCACCTGTGAGGGTAGGAGGAGCTACATGTTTGAGTGGCGGCTGGCTGGGAGGGGCTACATGTTTGAGTAGCAGGAGCCACATTCAATGTCCTTTCTCTGTAGATACTATTTAAACGAAGATTAAATCTTGACATGTCCCCATATGTTAAAAAGTAAAGAACATTTCTTGAGCTGGACTTACTTTTTCAAATTATTGTAAGCTACAGTGCCGGTCGAAGCCCATTTGGAGCTCTAGATGGGGTGGATGAACAAAAGCACTTGCTGTCCGTAGCAGGTATTTGATATTATTAGAGGTTACACTCTTGTAAAACAGTGGCTTTCATCCATTTTATCAAGTAGACTGGTTTTAATTTTAGGGGGTGTTGGAGGACTGATGAGTTGGCCCATCTTGGAGTATCGAGTGGCTTGAAAGAATAACATTTGAATGAAGAGCAGGTTCTTTCTGGGTTTGTTACTGGAAGTGCCCTGAGCACTGGCAACATTTCATAGTTAGCTTTTCGTGGACCAACAGATGGCAATAACAATATTTAATATAATTGCATTGCTGGATATTTTGCACTACCGGCTCGCGCCAGTCCATGTACCAGTGGCTGAGAAACTCTACTTTAGAGCATCTACACTCACAGGGAGTAGAAAAGATCAGGGGAATGTGAGAACAAAAGCTGGAGGAAGAAAATCAGGTGAGAAAAGGAAAAGAGGAAAAGTGACAGGGAGACGAGGATGATGGAATGTCCTGTGGTAGAACTTTGGGGTGGATCAGCCCTTCTCAGTTGTGGATCAAAGACAGCTGGGGCTCCGGGGGTCCTGGTGGACTGATGGAAAGTGTCAGGAAGGGGGAGACAGACTTAGACTGTCACAGCGGGTGTCACCAAGGTGGCCGAGACAGAAGTCACTTTATGGATGGTGTTCACCAGCGTGTTGGCTCTCCTGATAGGATCTTAGGGTGCACAGGCCAGACGAGTGAAAGAAAGAGAATGGCGCACTGGGAATGAGATCAAAGGGAGCGGACTCTCTTCCCTTTATTTATTGGATTTTGACTTTCTCTCCATGGCGCTAGTTTTATGGATTACATACTGATAAAGATTGTGAGTTGCGCTACATTTTATTTTCGGCCCTGATTCTTTTAGTTAAACACTCGTTGCACCAATACGTGTTGTTGTGTCCTCACTCCTGAGTCCGTCCTCGCTTATGAATATCGATGTCCTGGGACACAGAAGATTCAGGCTGTGGGCACCCGGAGCATCACGGTGGTTTATTTTTGGTAATTAGGCCTCAGGGGCTCCTGGAAGGCCTGCTTTGGGGGCAAAGCCTGGTATGAAATTTATGAGCCCGGCCTATCAAATCAAACTCACATTGGACTGCACACGGGTGCCCCGATTCATTTCTGGTGGTCTGAACTTCTTTCATTTTCCAGCCTTACTTATTCCAATTCAGGGTTGGAAGATTACACTTTTACTATAACAATTTTTCCTTAAACACCTAAAGAACTTCAACAAAGTCAATGAACTCTGAAACTTCATTATATAACAGATTATGAAGGGAAGATGTTTTAAAATGGAGTTGAATATTTAAATGTACCCCACTGTGAGTGTGACTAGGACTGTGAATTTTCTCTGTGATGGTCTGCTACCCCCTCACTCAGGTTTGGCTCCAGTCTTGTACCAAGTGCCTCTGGGTATCTGTGGCCCTGAATTAGACTGAAGAGGCTTGAGCAGGTTTTCACACACAATACACACACGAGACAGCAGACTAGATGACCTTTACAAGTGTTTCATATTTAGATACACACAAGATCAATTTATGTCTCCGTGTGTACAAATCCAAGATCCTAAACTTAAACGATCCACTAGATGTCCAGAAGAGGGCTCCAAAGTGCTGTAAGACTGATGTATCCACTCCCTCAGTTTTGTCCCAAGCTCAGAGCTCCGTTCTGAAACGCAGTGATGTTTTGGCCATTCGCCGCATGTACTCCTCCTTGAACCTTTTATTCTGAGCCACAGTGAAGTGGTTCTTCCAGTCTCCCACTTGGCCTAAATGAACAATTAAGGAACAGTAACAATGGTTGGGTAGTGAGACCACCAACCCCCCCCCCCCAGATTGAGACGGGAGACAGCAGACTTGAGCTGCACGGACCTTTCCTCATGAAGGGTGAGATGCTCACATCCACAATACAGGTGGGCATTCTGCTGTAGTTAGTCATGGGGTTGTCCTTCATCATGTCGAAGGAGGTGTGCTTCACGATTTCCTGAATTGTGCCTTTATCCAGTGTGTGACCCAGAAAACGTGCCACCCTCTCCACTTCCCGTGTTGGGTCCTGAAATATTGGCACATCATCAAGGACACCCACCTGATACCCTGGTGCATAGAGACAACTTTCCAACTTAGAGATGAGGGCTCACCTGCAAGATGTCCTCGTAAAAGACATAGAGGATCTGTTGCTTTTCCCTGATGTCCCACCAGCCTGTCACGTGATCAAACCAGGAGCCCCACGCCACTTATAAGAAGAAGAAAAGAGAAGATAGTGGAGGTGATGCCACTAGCATCAAAGATGATTTAAATCAACAGACCTGATCATCTAGCTTCACCGGGCAGGTTCAGGACTCAGCTGGCATAAAATGTAACTTGCTGAAGGTACTCAGCAGTCCATGGAGACAGAAGAAAACGTTTACAGAGAAGCAGATGTATTGACTGATGCCAGAAGGAGAAATTGTGCGTCTGTTCTTGAGTTCTCAAATGAAAAATGACTCTATGACTCCACAGGTCAGGGTGCCTTCCCAAGACCACAAGCTTAGAAATTCACCATTAAGAACAGAGAGATGAGAGGTTTGAGTCTTGGAACCCTGGGATGGGAGAAGCTGCCATCAGTATGAAGAAGCAGCAGAAGAAGGAGGGGAGAATGACTCCATGGATCCTGTCTATGCCATTGACCGTCAAGAACAGAGAGAGACGAGAGGTCAGAGTGGACACACTCACCATTTCCTGACAGAAAGCTCTCAAAGAAGTCATCCCAGGTCCCTGCATGTGGGAGGGGAGGAGCGATCTTGTGGAAGAAGAAATACGAAACAAGGACATCCTTGGCATTCCGGGCAACATAGATCACCTGGGATAAAATATAATAAATAAAAGTGATGTGTCATCTTAGTCCACAGAATGACGAGTGTTTTGTGGGTCTCAGTGTGGTGATATACAGAGCTCAAAATAAAAAACATTCCTAAACATTCAAAAGGATGTTATATTGCTATAATATCAGAATTATGCTCTGCTACATACGACTCCAGCTCACTTCCCTTATTTTTGATCCTTCTAGCATTAAGTCGTTATTTTTAACGTGTTACTCCTTCTACATTTAAATGTTGGGTTAGAATTTACATTGCTACCCATTTTTATTTCTACACCATTGTTTGCTCCTCCATGTACAGATCTAAACCTGGCCTGTCCTAAACCCCTAATCCCCCCAATCCTCGACTAGCCTACTTATATGCCTCCCCAATACATTGGTGCCCCTCCAGCTCAGATGTAACCCGTCACGGTCTAACAGGTCCCATCTGTTCCAAAAGGAGTCCCAATGCCCCATAAACCTGTACCCTTCTACCCTGCACCAAGATTTAAGCCATGCGTTAAGCCTTTTAATCTCCTCAGTCTTACCTGCACTGGCGCGTGGTACAGGTAGAACTTTCGGAGAAGACCAGCTTGTCAGTTCTGCTCCTCAGCTTGGCACCTAACTCTGAATTTGGATTGCAGATCTGACAGACTACCCTTACGTATGTCATTTGTTCCAACATGGACAATGACAACTGGATCAACCCCTGCTCTGGCCAAGAGCCTATCCACCCTTCCAGGGAGGTCCCCCACCTGTACACCCAGAAGGCAACACACCGCGCGAGACTCTGGAGCACACCTGCGCTTCAATCCCCCTAATGATCGAATCCCCCCACTATCACTACCTCTCTCTTTCTGGGAACTGGTTTTGGGGTGGGCCATTAGGGCTCCTCATCCCTGCCTACCACCTCAGAATCATCAGCGACACCATCCAACTTCTAATTCTGGGGTTGATGCCCCTGGACAGGCCTTGTGACTATGACCCACCTATTTCTACCGGTCTGGTCTGGAATCTCCTCCCGTGCCACCTTTGGGGGTGCACACGATCTCTCTAAAGGACACCTGGGCCAAGTCCGCCAATTCTCTATTACAATGCAGGCCAGTTCAGAGACCCTGAGCTCGAGGTGCTTGGATCAGCTGGCCCTCATAGACAACTGGCTCCTCTGAGCTGTCATCTAAAAAGTCCAACATCCAACAGGACTTGCATTGCACTGGCCTCATTATTAAAATTTGATTTATGATTAGTAAAACTGTCTTAACTTTTTTTTCTCTTAAAATTTAATTATTTGCCTTAAATGGTTACACTAAGATCTGCTGGAGCTACTTGACATCTTCTGTCCCCTTAAGCTCCTGTACTGTTGTCCCTCTCAACTGCCTGCTCTTTGCTCTTCTAGGACATTAACTTTACATTTCTCTGTCTCTTCTCCTGACTTTGCACTCCCCTTGTGCCTGATGGGGGTCTTAGCGATGGCCGCTGACCTGCGCACCCCTTTACTGCTCTAAAGTCAGCGGCGGCCTTTTTTGTCTTTTCCTTTAAGCGAAGGAGTTGCCGTTACGATGACGCGGTGATTTGCTTACGGACACCCATATCAGTTCACTTACAGACACCTTCTACCCTGCCTCCTCGATGCCAGTTCAAATACAGATAACAACAACAACTAAAGGAACTTTTCCAAGCACACCTCTACACCCCCAGCTATTTTTGCTCTTGTTCGGGAGAAAAAAAAAAAAAAAAAAAAAAAGCAAAGAAACCCTTTTAAGAACTTTAAAAATTCCCCACACGGTTCCTTAATGGCAACCAAAACCCAAGTTTAAGAGCAAAACGCATTTTTATTATTTAACTTTCACACTACAGAAAACACCAAAAACTCTCAGGAGCCTCTCATGTGTGCAAAGTACACGTCAGCACACCTCAAGTGGAAAAAAGGCAACATGGGAAACCATCTGAGCAGGACCTAATGACTTAGCACAAGGCTGAGGCCTCTCTGGCCTGTTGGCCGATTGTAGCCCTTAACGACATGAATGGGTAAAGAAGACAGAGATGTGAGAGGAAGTCATGAGTTAAACATCACACTCCTGGGGTTAAGATGGCTTTGGTGGAGCAGGTCAAGTGGAGTGGAGCGGGATGATGATGAGGATGATGACGCCCCTGAGCTTACCTTGCACCCTTTGTCCCAGAAGGACTGTGGCACTATTTGGAATGGGAGATGAGTTTTCACAAGTCGAGGAGATGGCATGTCCTTCAGAAGGTCCACACCTGAAGAGACACCAAAACAAAAAGAGACATAGGGAGTCTCTATGGAGTCCACGGTTGTCCACTTGGGTTGGCATAGAGAGACTTACCTGCAGAAACAGTGCCCATGCTGCTCCGTTCTAGAAATGGGGTGCGCTCGTAGTTGGGGACAGTTTTGATTTTATGTGTGATGCCACCTTGGCGAATGCTGTCCACGATTTCAATTATTAAGCTGGTACCTTGGTGAAGAGTTAAAAAGACACAAAAATGTTTAGAACCTGCAGGTGACTTCTGTGTGACATAACAGTTCACTTTTATGATTCTGCCCAAGCTGTTTCTCAACTGCGTGTCACTGTCACTCACCTGCCTTGGGGTAGGTGGCTATTAAAATGTCATCTGCTTCGGCCTGGAACTTTTCTACCCTGCCAAAGATTTCATGCATGGATGAGATGAGTGGAACACCTTTGACATCACAAAGTCTCTGACGCTCACTTGATGTGGTTGGGTTTGAGGGTCCTGAACTGTAGGCTTCATGACGAGGAGCACCAAGTGAGTTGGACATCATGCTGGGGAGACACAAAATGGCAGCACGAATGTGTAGACCTGAGACCCACTCATAGTCCAGTGGGACAAACTGTGCAGCCACATATCTGCTGATCAACAGCCAGTTTACACGTCGACAGCCACAGGACCTCCTCTTTAGGGACAAACAAGGGGACAACAGATAAGTGTTACAGGAGGTTCAGCTTACACACAAAAGTAAATGGTGCCTGTCTGGAGTGAGCACCAGCCCTATGTGAACACATCCATCGCGCACATGTGGCAGCTTGAGGGGCTCAGTGAGTCAGTGATGAATCCAACGCCTGGTGGTCCGTAGTCACGCGTCTCGGGTCAGGCAGGCAGAGTGGCTCGATGGCTAAGATGGGGTGAATTTAACTGATAGAGAATGGCCTTGGCCAGCTGATGTGACCAGGAGGTTCTCGTCACGCGATGGTGTGCTGATGACTGATAACCGCGGTCATGTGTGCCTCGAGGGCAACGCATTTGACTACTCACACACACACACTCGGGGTGTGCCTCGTTGACTGAATATGGTGGCCCAGCCCTCTGTTCATGGCTTGCTTCGCTCACCATCAGTGCACAATGGAATTTTTTGTTAAATAATAATAATAATAAATAATAATAATAATAATAATCACATTTTCTACAATACTTCACACAGGGAGGTACCAAGACACAAACTCACAATCTCTGCTTCAAGATGGCTGACTAGCATTGTGCCATCTGCATGGCCTGTCAACTGCTAATGCACAACTCAAGCAGCACTGTTCTTAGTGGAGCACATGTGAATTCATTAAAAAATAAATAAATACATGATATACGTTAAACTGGCATGAGTATCATTATTGTATTCTCCTAATGAAGACGAAACAAATGATATATAGATGTACTCGTATAGTATATGATGAACAGTATTGAAGAAAAAGAACATTGCATGAAAATGTTGCACGATTTACCTAATCTATCTATCTATCTAGATATCGAGATATACAGTACCTAAGAAATAATACAAAGAGTACACAACACGTGTTTCACCCTGATTGGGGCTCAAACCTCAGACGTCTGTGCCCGAGACGTTGTGCCATGGCTGCTGGTGTGCTCACTGGATGGATTGAAGAGTGGAGTAGGACATGCATAGGTCTGAACTGCAATCTGATATTTGGGTGGCTCTGTACCACAATGACACAATTTGGTGTAGTTGGCAGGATTACAAACATATTACACATACAGAGAGAGAGAGAGAGAGAGAATACACTAAAAGGAAAGATTTAGATATGAAAGGCACTACAGCAGAGATATGAAAAATGCTATCTAGCAGACAGATGTTAAAAGGCACAATATGCTAGACAGAGACAAAGCAAAAGGCAATAGAAGGCATTCTATCATATAGAGAAGGCTTAATTTACTAAATACATAATAATACTAATACATTATTTACTAGGTAGAGAGACTGCTAAAAATAAAAGGCACTATATAAGAGATGAATTCTGGCCTTTCCACTTTGTTAAGGGGTATCCCTAGAGGTCTCAGGGTGGGCCAGCGCTATAAGTGACACACATTTCAGCTATTTAAACATTGTCACGGGGGATTTCTGAGGTTGCCTAGTGTGTTGATGTGACTTTTGCAGGGGCCACAGAGATGGTGTACAGGGCCTTTCCACAGACACACCAGCACTGTTGAAGCAGAGGTAAGGCGTCACCAGTTTGTAAAGTCACACCTAATTAGAGGTCCATCCATCCATTATCCAACCCGCTATATCCTAACTACAGGGTCACGGGGGTCTGCTGGAGCCAATCCCAGCCAACACAGGGTGCAAGGCAGGAAACAAACCCCAGGCAGGATGCCAGCCCACCACAGGGCACACACCAAGCATATACTAGAGACAATTTAGGATCGCCAATGCACCTCACCTGCCTGTCTTTGGACTGTGGGAGGAAACCCACGCCAACACGGGGAGAACATGCAAACTAGAGGACCAGGGAAGCGAACCCATGTCTCCTAACTGGGAGGCACTACCCACTGCGCCACCATGCCACCCGGCGCTGCTTATACCACCCCACCTATAACACACACACACACTAAACCCGTCAAGAGTTTTACAACACTCCCATTTTTTTAGTTTTTCTTGATATTTAAGAAGCTCAGGTCCCGTGAATAACATGAAAGAAATTAGTGAGCAAACTCCCAGAAGGCACCGCTGTGCGTCGCCGCTGCAGGGGTGAGGAGGCCATGAAATTACGAGTTCAAATGGGAAATGAAAAAGCCCCAAGGAAAGAAGAAAGCAAAAATATTAAAATGCTGAAACGACGACGGCGATGTTTTACTCGCATTAATCAACGAAATGCAAATCCTAAATAACCCACAAGTGTTTAAAGAAGACAACAAGTACTTTTACAAAATATTAGATATTTTTCAGAAATTGGGAAATAACCAACCAGTAAAGACCGCAGACAAAAACAATCATTCCATACTTTTATTAAGCTGATGTTAACTGAGAGCCGTTTGGTTTCGTTGGCCTCCTGAACGACACGACTGAAGGAAGTTTAAACGCCGCGACGGAGCCCAGCCGTACAGCAGAGAGTCAGCGAGGACGTGCAGGGTGTCCTGCAGAGCTACGACAGTGCGGCTGAGTGACACGGGCGGAACTTTACTTGTGTCCAGGGGGAGATTTGGCTTTTTAAAGAAGCTCTACAAAGAAATAAATACATAAATAGGTAGACAGATAACTAAATACACGCAGACACACACGGGTGCAGCGTCTGTCTTGGCCACCGCTAATTTCTTCAGGAAACTCTTCTGTCTACCGCAATTCCAGTCTTTGATTTGTGATTATTTAGAACTTGAAGGCTTCATCAGAGCGGACTGGGGTGGCCCCCTTTGTGAACTGAAGATGATTTTGTCGGAGTTATTGGTGGGCAGCGTTGGTGAATCTAGCATGTTAGAGCCAAGTGTTGAAATACATTATCCTGTAAGGCCGATCATTTAGGCAGCCCACCACGATGCAGTACATGACCCACTATCATCATCGAACAGGAACACACCACCCTCCAGTGCCATCCAGTGCCAGCCTGTAACCCAGACCCAGAAACAGTGCTCTATAGCAGGGATCACCAACTCCGGTCCTGGAGGACCACCGTGCCGCCTTAATAAGAGGTTTAAATGTCAATTAGAAGCCCCACGCTCATAGAGCCGTCCTGTTGATTACCGATTTGACTTCCACATCAGTACCATGTAAGCCAGAAACAGAAGCAGAAACTCCGGGCTGGACGCTATGGCCTCACCGGGACGCCAGCGCAGTGCAAACGGACTCTGAACAGCGAGCTGCACTGTAAGCATCAAACGCGAGCCGCAAGTAGTAACGGGTTTACAGCGCAAAAAAATAAAAATGAAAATAACAAAGTTTTGGACTTACCATCGGTTTGTTTGTTTGTTTCTTGTTAATTAATTGCTTGATTGATTGATTGATTTATTAATGAATTAATGTTTTTACTATTATTTTTCTTCCCCAGATGTTCACTTCAGCTACGAGCCACGCGCGTTGTTTTCCACATTTAACGGCCGGTGTTTTAAAGGTGGCGCCGAAGGCAAGTGCGATTGCAGATGTGTGGGAATGTTCATTTTGGTACTAGTGGATGTGCTCCGTAGCTTGTTTCTTTTTTTTTTTGCTATGTATTATTATATATTCATTAAAAAGTTATTTAGTGTTCAAATATATTTCTTTTATTGGTTGATAGTTTGTTTATGTTTCAGGTGTGACATTCCCCCTGCAGGACCGAAATGGTATCTCCCTGTGAGTGGGCAAGTTGCCCGAGGAAATTGAGACAAATCCAATGTGATCCTGTAAGTGCGGTTGGGCTGAGGGTCTCGAGAGGTGAGAGTTTTACGATCGATCGGACAGACTTGATCGACCAGGGCTTCTCAAACTCGGTCCGGTGGGACCCACTGGGGCTGCAGGTTTTTGTTCCAACCAGCTTCTGTTTTTAACTGGACTCCTGAGCTAATTAAGTGAACTGTTATTTCCCAGATTGTGTGTTTTGGGACCAATATAGAAATTAGAAAACTAAGTTTGGTTAAAAAAAATAATAAAATGTATTAAGTAGTTATGGGAATACTGTATCTTTTTTTCTTTTAACAATATTTTCATTTTCATTCTATTTTTCCAGGTTTTCTGATTGTTTGATTAATCCATTATTTACTAATTGGTCGATCTGACGCTAAAGTAGTTGCAGCCTTTCATGCTTCAGTGTTGTTTGCCTGGCTGTCTTCTCTTCTCGTTTTTAATTGTCAGTATGAAGATACAACGAAGACGGAGAAAGAGAGCAAAATAGAATGAAATCAACAAAAGAGAGGTAAGCATTTACATCTATAGCAAAAAATAGAAAGATTTGTCTTCTAAATGTAAAAATCATGACGCTTTTCTGAATGTAGAATATCAGAAGAGCAAAACAAAACCGCTAATTAAATGAGATCGCTGCTGTCAGTTGTTGTCACCGATTATGAGTCTGGCTGGAAGAAAAACCTGCAGCCATAAGTGGTCTCCGCAGGACCGAGTTTGAGGACCCCCGTGACAGAAAGAGGGGGTTGCGAGGTGCGCCAGACGTAGGAGTGTCTGGTGGCTGAGCAGTTGGCCGCTGTTAAGGTGCGGCTTGAGCCATAAACGGCTTTTGAGACTTTTTATCCAAGTAGTTGCATTTACGGCATGGACAGAAGCAGAGGCGAGTTTTTTTTTTTGCTTCTCATACCCATTCCTTAACTGAAAGTAAATATCTGGTTAAGAGTGTTTTGTTTTACGCACTCTATTTGTTTTTCTTTGCACTCTCACAGTAAGAAGTTTTAATTCTGGACTACATTTTTTCCGTTTAGTGCAAAGGTTTACACAAACAACTGTTTTTGCTGTTGTGGAATTGTTGTGGTGTGAAATTTTGTACATCAGTTGATAAAAATTGTGTCTTTACAGTGATCCCTCGCTATATCGCGCTTCGCCTTTCGTGGCTTCACTCCATCGCGGATTTTATATGTAAGCATATTTAAATATATATCGCGGATTTTTCGCTGCTTCGCGGGTTTCTGCGGACAATGGGTCTTTTAATTTCTGGTACATGCTTCCTCAGTTGGTTTGCCCAGTTGATTTCATACAAGGGACGCTATTGGCAGATGGCCGAGAAACTACCCAACTTACTTTCTCTCTCTCTCGCGCTGATGTAGGGGGGTGTGAGCAGGGGGGCTGTGTGCAGCTGCTTCCTGAAGGACATGCTGCACGGAGCTTCGCATACTTAAAAGCTCAAAGGGCACGTATTGATTTTTTATCTCTCTCTCTCTCTCTCTCTCTCTCTGCTCCTGACGGAGGGGGTGTGAGCTGCCGCCTTCAACAGCTTTGTACCGGCGGTGCTTCGCATACTTAAAAGCCAAAAAGCCCTATTGATTTTTTTTTTGACTGCTTGCTTTGCACTCCTTTGAAAAGGAAGATATGTTTGCATTCTTTTAATGGTGAGACAGAACTGTCATCTCTGTCTTGTCAAGGAGCACAGTTTAAACTTTTGAAAAAGAGACAAATGTTTGTTTGCAGTGTTTGAATAACGTTCCTGTCTCTCTACAACCTCCTGTGTTTCTGCGCAAATCTGTGACCCAAGCATGACAATATAAAAATAACCATATAAACATATGGTTTCTACTTCGCGGATTTTCCTATTTCGCGGGTGGCTCTGGAACGCAACCCCCGCGATGGAGGAGGGATTACTGTATTTGTAAGTTCAAAGCAATGTATACATTTAGTGTTTCATTGGTAAGAAGCTTTCGTGTTTGAAGTCCCGTCCCCCCCACCACCAGTGGCCTCGTATATAAACGCTGCGTACCCCTAAAAATGTTCAGCACGCCCGTTTCCACCCAATCTCGGCGTAAAGCCACGCCCATTCACACGTCAGCTCAATGCATTGCGAGCGGACAGTTCGGCTCGGCTCTGCGAACTGGCGGCCCCCAGCGTCAAAGCAGTGCTACTGTTCCTGTGTCGTTTCCCTTAATTTATTTGATTCACATCCCTAACGCAACTTTACCAAACACACTGGATTAACCGCATATCGTTGATAAATGTAAGGTAGCCGATTGTAATCAATTTGTTAAAAACATAATGGTGCACAGAATGACCAAACTATTCCACTGCCATGGCTGCTTTAGAGGAGTTGGAACAGCGCATGATGATGCCGACTGGCTTGTTAGTCGTTTTAGATTTCCCAGAGCTCCCCTCTTGGAGTTGTGTGCTGAGCTGGCGCCGTTCTACGTGTTCTACCTGTGAGTTCTGTCCACTCTCTGGTTTTTAGCCGCAAGGAGCTTTTCAATGTGAACTTACTGACCGATCGGGTATTTCACAAACATCACCGGGTCGCGTCATGCCAGCGGTATAGGATGGTATTATCCGCTTGCCATCCAGACAGAAGATTTGTTTGAACTGCAAAACGTAAAAGCGGAATACGCAGCAACATCTGGTTTTCCAAATGTAATCGGATTGGTCAACTGCAGGACCACTGCTAAGGCAACGGCGCTGGACAAGTGACGTCAACTAGGAATGAATGAGCTGCCACTACATCACACATCGCTGGAGGTTCTTTGTCCAACTAGTGCAGCAAAAGGCAAACAGTAACTTTAAGGGCAGAGAGTCGCCAGAAAAGAGCCTTTTAAATGGCAGAGAATCGATCTGTTGAGGTGCTCGGCGCCAACGCTACACTATAAAGGCAGAGCCGGACTGTCGTTTACAATCGGCGGGGGCTTCCCCGGTGGCCTGGCCTGGCATTCAGTGAAATAAACTAATGGTGATATTATATAATGCTTTTATACTGGAAAACAGGCAGGCGTTATTGATCTGTAGTGGGTACAAACCCACCCTTTGGGGTCTCTTTTCTGGTTACTTATTTTTGTTAAGTTTTGACTTCGCGTGCGTCTCGCGCTCTGACAGTTAAACAGGAGCGCAGTGACGTCTGGTGCTTCTGTGATTAAACTTATATATAAGGAGATTGTTTAAAATATACTTATATTTGGATGTTGTATGGGTGTTGGTATTTGTTACTGTGTGTTTGGTTTTCTTTTTGTTTCAAATTTTAATGAAGTGTAGCTTATGGTCACATTTTTAACGTTTTTTTCCCTTTTCCCTTCAGAGTGACCGAAAAGGTAACACGAAATGTTTTATTTTTCTATTAATGAAAGAAGTATGCAGTTTGAACGATTTGTGTGTTTTAAATGTGCCTGTTGTTCTTTAATTCATGATAAGCTTGAACGTATTCGACTTTATTTTAATATTTTAAAGTGCGTCTCTCGCACTCTGACAGTTGTACCTTGGCGCTATGGTGACACGGTGACTGAATAGGCGACGTGATTTTTTTTTCCCCCCATGAAACAATAAAACGATCATCATTTCAACTGTGGCGGTTCATACACAACGCAAAAGAATAGTGCGGGGAGACCGGTGTTCGTGTAGTGACGCTACCGTTATTTAGAAAGAATTTGAAAAGGTGGAGCGGAGAGGGAACGGGAAAGAGAGAAAAAAATCTTAAAAAAGAGGCAGAAAGACGCACTAAAATAAAAGATTTGTTCACCAAGGGGTCCGAAAAGTAGCGTTCCTGCTGGTGAAAATTGCAAAATATGAGCGGACATTCAAAATTAACGAACTGGAAACCTATAATTTTCTTAACACTTGCAACAGTGAATTGTAAAGTCATCTTTACCAATTGTGGTAGTGAGTGTTGTGTGCAACAATAGATTTCGTTAACATCAATTTATCTCTGTTGTCGGTTGTTTTCATTTTAATGGTATGCACTGCACATGAACAGTTAAACTCCGCACTGATGCCGTATGGAGAATGCAGACTGGATAAAGGCAGAGTCTGCTTCAAGTTCTCATGTCACGCATCTGTTTCTGTTCAGTAATGAAGGACTGCTCACGTTATACTAAACCAGTAACGGCGCATGCGCTACTAGAACGCTAACGCGCAGTGAGTACTCTTGACTTCTAGTTCTCATCCTCTCTCTTTCTCTGTACGTTTACCATTTGTTTGCTCAGAGGTTGATGCGCTTGTTCCTTCCTGAGCTGCTCCTCTTCTCTCCACCCTAGCAGCCTGCTTTTTCTCTTTTGTCGGCATCTTTTCACATTAAAACTGATTAAGTTGTGTTGCAATTACTTAGTACGTTTTTCTTTAATTTTTCACTTAGGTCTTCAATCTGCCTCATGAATGATTTAAGATATGAAGCAGTAGAGGAAGTGACGGCGAAGGTGTTGGGGATGAGAATGGCGCCCGTAAGCATGCGCCACACAGCCAAAAGTTGATTCTGCAATAAAATAAAAATTAAAATGAGGAATAGCCTTGGCGGTCAATCGTCACCCCGAAAGCAGATAGTAGATGTCATGTAGTATATGTGGAGCAAATTTCAGGTCAATTGTTCAATTGTTTTGCGAGGTGATTTAAAATCCTGGACAGACAAACGGACAGCTGCGGTACATAAAGATTAATTTTGCATGTGGCCTTTAACGTTTCCTTCAACAATAGCAGCAACGCCGTGTGAAGAATGCAAAGTGACCAGAAACAGTCAGATTTTCACAAAATGCATACCTGCATAAAATGTTAAAGATACAGTTTAGGCTAAAACTGTCTTTATTTATATATAATGTTAATGTTTAAAGAATGAACAAATGCACAGAGTAAACACGTTTTTGATGATATAAACTAATGAATAAATAAAACTATTGGTGCCTGTGCCCTCTCAGCATTGGTTCAGTATCTTATTTTTATTACATTTAATAGAATACGTACAAATGTTGTGCATTGTCAATAGAAAAGTATTTTACATATCAAGTTTTTCTGGGCCTCTAAGAGTGACCTGCTTTACTTCTTTCGTTATTTTCATAGCCTACTTTAAAAAATTCAAAGACCTAATGGTGTGTGTGTGTGTGTGTGTGTGTGTTTTTTGAGTCTGTGGCCTGACAAAGGCGCATTCAGAGAATGAATTTAGTTACGTAAATAGAAAGCATTTCCACTCTTCATGTGCTGCTGTACAGTCCACAGAGCGGGTGTCACATCGGACAGCGTTACAACTTCATTTGAATGTAATCAGCCGAATGTAAAGACAGGTAGTCAGATGCAGCATTTATTTTGTAACCAATTCATTTAATTTGTATTCAGTATGCACAGTACACCCTTATATTTTAAGTTAATTGGCCACATCTCTTATAGCAGCCTGTGACTCCAAAACACAACCGGAGGGTGTCCTGGGGGTTTCTGAGGCAGAGGTGTGTGTGTGTGTGTGTGTGTGTGTGAGTAGCATCTACGGGTGGATTCGCGTGCTCCACATGGAGGTCAGCTATTGACTGAAACAGAATTAACAGACGGTGGGCTGCGACTCGCTTTTCATATCGACTTTGATAACCGACCACTTTTTTTATTTTTATTTCTGGCACTTCACGACTTTCTGGAGTTGGACTTTGGAGTGTCTCCACCTCTCTGTATCACTCCATCAGTTTTTAATTGTTGTTGATACCACTGCTGTAGCCACCCAATAGTACGTTTTTCTTTGCCTCCGCTTCGTATTCACTGAAATTCTTTTTTTTTTTTTTTTCCATTGTCTTTTAACAAAGCACTGAAGAAAAGCGGCTACTCATGTTGATTTGCATATTAAAATGTGTGAAGTTCTGGGAGGACTCGGGGCTGTAGGTGTGTGCACGTGTTCAGTCTCCCGTTCATTGATTTGTAAACGGGATGTGCGTGTTTCTTGGTGTACTCACAGATTTTTGCATGCGTATGCACATTGACACTTTTGTCCGTACGCCATGTTTTACTGTGAATTCTATGCATGGCATTTTACATGAGGGCCCTGGACTTTAGGACCGACTGAGGAGTTTTTTGTCGGGGGGGGTGGGGGGTTTGTGTCCCTAAAACCAGTTTGGCAAGGGATTCTCTAAGCTTCACTCAACAAATGGTTTTTGGGGGCAGGTGTGAAAATACGCTGCTAACTGGGGTACGATGTCATACCAGAATTCTGTTGTCTAAAGTTGGATATTTGATTTTGAACTGGAAGCCATTCTATTCCATGATGCCTTATTGGTGTAAGGATTTGGAAAGAAAATGTATAAATGTGCTTGCTTCACCCAAACGTCCTCACACCATGGTCTGAAAAGAAGACCCCACTGAGAAGCACAACTCCTCAGCCGTATTGACACAGGCATGTGGCCTGTTCTGACTAAAAAGGAGGACTTCACTGGAGACAGTGTGTGTGCCTCCTGAAACTCCACATCAGCATTGATCAGGTTGTATGGTTGCCAGTATTCACTTGTACTTTGATTATTGCCATTTTATGAATATTCTCAATAATTCATTATTTAAGATGTAACTTAACTCCTGCTTGTCTTTTGCTCTTTGTAATTCTCTCAGGTTAGAGAAGTAGAAGGGAAGGTGGGGAGAAGTTCTAAAGTACAACACCTGATACAGAGTGGTACTGTAAGTCTGTGAGATTTGAGCCATTCTGACAAAGGCTGCGTAATCGAGAATACAAAAGGGAGAAAGGAGAGGAACAGAGAACTCTACTGAGACAAAACCCAAGTAAAATCTGTTTCCCCCCCATCTGCCTCTCTTATTGTCCCCTCAGTCCTGGTCAGTCCTGAACTACTAGCAGGCCATCTGCTTTAGTAGCTGGCTTGTGACACAGTGCTTGAGGTGGCCATCCTGTCGCCCAAAGCCAGAGTCCTTCATTTTAGAACTCGCGCACACTTCACTTCTGCTCCTTCTCATTTTAATTCTTCAATTACAAGACCACCGGCAGTTCGGGCCGACCCCTCTGCACTGAAATGTTAATTCAGTTCTGGACCCTTGGCTAGTCCTGGAGCCAATTATTTTACCGATTAGTTACCATTGCCAATGTAAGAGGAAGAGAGCAGAACTGACAGGGAGACAAGGATGATGGGATGTCCTGTGGCAGAACTTCAGGGTGGATCAGCCCTTCTCAGCTGTGGATCAAAGACAGCTGGGGCTCCGGGGGTCCTGATGGAAAGTGTCAGGAAGGGGGAGACAGACTGTCACAGCGTGTGTCACCGAGGTGGCCGAGACAGAAGTCACTTTATGGATGGTGTTCACCAGCATGTCGGCCCTCCCGAGTGGATCTTAGGGTGCACAGGCCAGACGAGTGACAGAAAGAGAATGGCGCACGGAGAATGAGATCAAAGGGAGTGGACTCTCTTCCCTTTATTTATTGCATTTTAACTTTGTCTCCATGGCGCTAGTTTTATGGATCACGTACTGATAAAGATTGTGAGTTGTGCTACATTTTATTTTGGGCCCTGATTGTTTTAATTAAACACTCTTTGCACCAATACGTGTTGCTGTGTCCTCACTCCTGAGTCGATCTTCGCTTATGAATATCGATGTCCTGGGAGACAGAAGAGCCTCAGGCTGTGGGCACCCGGAGCATCACGGTGGTTTATTTTTGGTAATTAGGCCTCGGGGGCTCCTGGAAGGCCTGCTTTGGGGGCAAAGCCTGGTATGAAATTTGTGAGCCCGGCCTATCAAATCAAACTCGCGTTGGACTGCACACGGGTGACCCGATTTATTTCTGGTGGTCTGAACTTCTTTCATTTGCCAGCCTTACTTATTCCAATTCAGGGTTGGAAGATTAAGGAAGAATTTTTATAGTAAAAGTGTAAACACCTAAAGAACTTCAACAAAGTCAAGGAACTCTGAAACTTCATTATATAATTTAAACTTGAAATGTCATAACAGATTAAGTAGGGAAGATATTTTAAAATGGAGTTGAATATTTAAATGTACCCCACTGCGAGTCTAACTAGGACTGTGAATTTTCTCTGTGATGGTCTGCTACCCCCTCGCTCAAGTTTGGCTCCTGTCTTGTACCAAGTGCTTCTGGGTATCTATGGCCCTGAATTAGACTGAAGAGGCTCGAGCAGGTTTTCACACACAATACACACACGAGACAGCAGACTGGATGACCTTTACAAGTGTTTCATATTTAGATACACACAAGATCAATTTATGTCTCCATGTGTACAAATCCAAGATCCTAAACTTAAACAATGCACGAGATGTCCAGCAGAGGGCTCCAAAGCGCCGTAAGACAGATGTATCCGCTCCCTCAGTTTCGTCCCAAGCTCAGAGCTCCGTTCTGAAACGCAGTGATGTTTTGGCCATTCGCCGCCTGTACTCCTCCTCGAACCTTTGATTCTGAGCCACAGTGAAGTGGTTCTTCCAGTCTCCCACTTGACCTAAATGAACAATTAAGGAACAGTAACAACAGTTAGGCAGTGAGACCCCCAGAGAATGAGACTGGAGACAGCAGACTTGAGCTGCACTGACCTTTCCTCATGAAGGGTGAGATTCTCACGTCCACAATACAGGTGGGCATTCTGCTGAAGTTAGTCATGGGATTGTCCTTCATCATGTTGAAGGAGGTGTGCTTCACGATTTCCTGAATTGTGCCATTATCCAGTGTGTGACCCAGAAAACGTGCCACCCTCTCCACTTCCCGCATTGGGTCCTGAAATATTGGCAGAAATTGGCACATCATCAAGGACACCCACCTGATACCCTGGTGCATAGAGACCACTTTCCAAGTGAGAGATGAAGGCTCACCTGCAAGATGTCCTCGTAAAAGACATAGAGGATCTGGTGCTTTTCCCTGACGTCCCACCAGCCTGTCACGTGGTCGAACCAGGAGCCCCACACCACTTACAAAAAGAAGAAAAGAGAAGATAGTGGAGGTGATGGCACGAGCATCAGAGATGATTTAAATCAACAGACCCAGTCCTCTAGCTTCACCGGGCAGGTTCAGGACTCAGCTGGCATAAAATGTAACCTGCTGAAGGTGCTCAGCAGTCCATGGAGACATAAGTTGTTTAGAGAGAGGCAGATGTATTGACTGATGCCAGAAGGAGAAATTGTGCGTCTCTTCTTGTGTTCTCAAATGACAAAAAACTCAATGACTCCACAGGTCAGGGTGCCTTCCTAAAACCACAAGCTTAGAGATTTGCCATTAACAATACAGAGATGAGGACTTTGAGTCTTGGAGCCCTGGGATGTGGGAAGCTGCCATCAATATGAAGAAGCAGCAGAAGAAGGAGGGCAGAATGACTCCATGGATCCTGTCTATGATGTTGATCGTCAAGAACAGAGAGAGACGAGAGGTCAGAGTGGACACACTCACCATTTCCTGACAGAAAGCTCTCAAAGAAGTCATCCCAGGTCCCTGCATGTGGGAGGATAGGAGTGATCTTGTGGAAGAAGAAATACGAAACAAGGATATCCTTGGCATTCCGGGCAACATAGATCACCTGGGAAAAAATATAATAAATAAAAGTGATGTGTCATCTTAGTCCACAGAATGACGAGTGCTTTGTGGGTCTCAGTGTGGTGATATACAGAGCTCAAAATAAAAAACATTCCTAAACATTCAAAAGGATCCTTGAAATATGAAACACACCTGTCCTTGAAACTCAAAGGGAGTTCATGAATTTCAGAAAGTTAGAGGGAAACCTTAAGAAACCCCTGGACCAAAGAGAAACAATCTTTTTAATAAACTTTGACAGACGTAGTTAGAACATTAGAACACACTGGACGAGAACAGGCCATATATCCATCCATCCATCCATTGTCTCCCGCTTATCTGAGGTCGGGTCGCGGGGGCAGCAGCTTGAGCAGAGATGCCCAGACTTCCCTCTCCCCGGCCACTTCTTCTAGCTCTTCCGGGAGAATCCCAAGGCGTTCCCAGGCCAGTCGAGAGACACAGTCCCTCCAGCGTGTCCTGGGTCTTCCCCGGGGCCTCCTCCCGGTTGGACATGCCCGGAACACCTCACCAGGGAGGCGTCCAGGAGGCATCCTGATCAGATGCCCGAGCCACCTCATCTGACTCCTCTCGATGCGGAGGAGCAGCGGCTCTACTCTGAGCCCCTCCCGGATGACTGAGCTTCTCACCCTATCTTTAAGGGAAAGCCCAGACACCTTGCGGAGGAAACTCATTTCAGCCGCTTGTATTTGCGATCTCGTTCTTTCGGTCACTACCCATAGCTCCTGACCATAGGTGAGGGTAGGAACATAGATCGACTGGTAAATTGAGAGCTTCACCTTGCAGCTCAGCTCCTTTTTCACCACGACACACCGATGCAATGCCCGCATTACTGCGGATGCCGCACCGATCCGCCTGTCGATCTCACGCTCCATTCTTCCCTCACTCGTGAACAAGACCCCGAGATACTTGAACTCCTTCACTTGGGGCAGGATCTCACTACCAACCCTGAGAGGGCACTCCACCCTTTTCCGGTTGAGGACCATGGTCTCGGATTTGGAGGTGCTGATTCTCATCCCAGCCGCTTCACACTCGGCTGCGAACCGATCCAGAGAGAGCTGAAGATCACGGCCTGATGAAGCAAACAGGACAACATCATCTGCAAAAAGCAGTGACCCAATCCTGAGCCCACCAAACCGGACCCCCTCAACACCCTGGCTGCGCCTAGAAATTCTGTCCATAAAAGTTATGAACAGAATCGGTGACAAAGGGCAGCCCTGGCGGAGTCCAACTCTCACTGGAAACGGGTTCGACTTACTGCCGGCAATGCGGACCAAGCTCTGGCACCGATCGTACAGGGACTGAACAGCCCTTATCAGGGGGGCCGGTACCCCATACTCTCGGAGTACCCCCCACAGGATTCCCCGAGGGACACGGTCGAATGCCTTTTCTAAGTCCACAAAACACATGTAGACTGGTTGGGCAAACTCCCATGCACCCTCCAGGACCCTGCTAAGGGTATAGAGCTGGTCCACTGTTCCGCGACCAGGACGAAAACCACACTGTTCCTCCTGAATCCGAGGCTCGACTATCCGACGGACCCTCCTCTCCAGGACCCCTGAATAGACTTTTCCAGGGAGGCTGAGGAGTGTGATCCCTCTGTAGTTGGAACACACCCTCCGATCCCCCTTCTTAAAGAGGGGGACCACCACCCCGGTCTGCCAATCCAGAGGCACTGTCCCTGATGTCCATGCGATGTTGCAGAGACATGTCAGCCAAGACAGTCCTACAACATCCAGAGCCTTGAGGAACTCCGGGCGTATCTCATCCACCTCCGGGGCCCTGCCACCAAGGAGTTTTTTGACCACCTCGGTGACCTCAGTCCCAGAGATGGGGGAGCCCACCTCTGAGTCCCCAGGCTCTGCTTCCTCATTGGAAGGCATGTTAATGGGATTGAGGAGGTCTTCGAAGTATTCCCCCCACCGACCCACAACATCCCGAGTCGAGGTCAGCAGCGCACCATCCCCACCATATACAGTGTTGACACTGCACTGCTTCCCCTTCCTGAGACGCCGGATGGTGGACCAGAATCTCCTCGAAGCCGTCTGAAAGTCGTTCTCCATGGCCTCCCCAAACTCCTCCCACGCCCGAGTTTTTGCCTCAGCAACCACCAAAGCCGCATTCCGCTTGGCCTGCCGGTACCTATCAGCTGCCTCCGGGGTCCCACAGGACAAAAGGGTCCTGTAGGACTCCTTCTTCAGCTTGACGGCATCCTTCACCGCCGGTGTCCACCAGCGGGTTCGGGGATTGCCGCCACGACAGGCACCGACCACCTTACGGCCACAGCTCCGGTCAGCTGCCTCAACAATAGAGGCACGGAACATGGCCCATTCGGACTCAATGTCCCCCACCTCCCTCGGGATGTGGTCAAAGTTCTGCCGGAGGTGGGAGTTGAAGCTACTTCTGACAGGGGGCTCTGCCAGACGTTCCCAGCAGACCCTCACAACACGTTTGGGCCTACCACGCCTGACCGGCATCCTCCCCCACCATCGAAGCCAACTCACCACCAGGTGGTGATCAGTTGACAGCTCCGCCCCTCTCTTCACCCGAGTGTCCAAGACACGTGACCACAAGTCTGATGACACGACCACAAAGTCGATCATCGAACTGAGGCCTAGGGTGTCCTGGTGCCAAGTGCACATATGAACACCCCTATGCTTGAACATGGTGTTCGTTATGGACAATCCGTGACGAGCACAGAAGTCCAATAACAAAACACCGCTCGGGTTCAGATCAGGGGGGCCATTCCTCCCAATCACGCCCTTCCAGGTCTCACTGTCATTGCCCACGTGAGCATTGAAGTCTCCCAGCAGAACGAGGGAGTCCCCAGAAGGTATGCCCTCTAGCACCCCCTCCAGGGACTCCAAAAAGGGTGGGTACTCCGAACTGCTGTTCGGTGCATACGCACAAACAACAGTTAGGACCCGTCCCCCCACCCGAAGGCGAAGGGAGGCTACCCTCTCGTCCACCGGGGTAAACCCCAATGTACAGGCTCCAAGTTGGGGGGCAATAAGTATACCCACACCTGCTCGGCGCCTCTCACCGGGGGCAACTCTAGAGTGGTAGAGAGTCCAGCCCCTCTCAAGGAGATTGGTTCCAGAGTCCAAGCTGTGCGTCGAGGTGAGCCCGACTATATCTAGCCGGAACCTCTCAACTTCGCGCACTAGCTCAGGCTCCTTCCCCTTCAGAGAGGTGACATTCCACGTCCCAAGAGCCAGTTTCTGTAGCCGAGGATCGGACCGCCAAGGTCCCCGCCTTCGGCCACCACCCAACTCGCACTGCACCCGACCTCCTTGGCCCCTCCCATAGGTGGTGAGCCCATGGGAAGGGGGACCCACGTTGCCTCTTCGGGCTGTGCCCGGCCAAGCCCCATGGGTGCAGGCCCGGCCACCAGGTGCTCGCCATCGAGCCCCACCTCCAGGCCTGGCTCCAGAGTGGGGGAACAGGCCATATAGATATTAAAAAAAGCAGCGGCCCCAGCACTGCCCCCTGCTGGTCACCACTCTTAATGTGAGACAGTTCTGATGAGGTTACTCGCACCATCACCCTCTGCTTCCTGTGTCTGAGCCAATTCTGCACCTATCTACACACCACACCCTGAACTGCCACTTCTTTTAGTTTGATGCCAACCCTCTCATGTGGCACCTTATCAAAAGCTTTCTGAAAGTCCAGATAAATAATCTCATCTCCTCCTCCTCTCTGGTCGTATCTTTTTGTTGCCTCAAAAGAATCTCTTTGGTCGTCTTTCACCTTATCTGCTATATTCCTCTCCAACGGTCTTTTGGCCTTCCTGATATCCTTCTTAACGGTGGCTTATGTTCTCATACGCTCTACGATTCACTTTGCAGTCACTAGTCTTGTATGCCTTATTCGTCTGTTTTTTCCTTTGCAACTGTTTAAAATCTTTATTAATCCACTACAGAGTGTTTTTAAACTTCCTATTAATTCCAATTTTAGGTCTGTATCTGTCCTGCATTACATTGTTAAACCTGTTCCACTGCTCCTTGACTGTCTTATCCCAGTGTATCCTACTTAGACTTTGTCGCATCTGCTCAAAATTAGCCATACCAAAGTTCAACTTAACAATTTTAGTCTTTGCGTCTGCACTCCTGGGGTTAAGACGGCTTTGGTGGAGCAGGTCAAGTGGAGTGGAGTGGGATGATGATGATGATGAGGATGATGATGACGCCCCTGAGCTTACCTTGCACCCTTTGTCCCAGAAGGACTGTGGCACTAGTTGGAATGGGAGATGAGTTTTCACAAGTCGAGGAGATGGCATGTCCTTCAGAAGGTCCACACCTGAAGAGACACCAAAACAAAAAGAGACTTAGGGGGTCTTTACGGAGTCCACTGTTGTCAACTTGCCTTGGCATAGGCAGTGGTTCTCGAACTGTGGGGCAGGCCCCCTAGGTGGGCACGAAAATGTGAATAAATAAAAACAAGAATCGAAAATATGAAAAATCCATCTATTAAAACCAAAACAAATGAACTTAAACTACATACTGATACTAGAAAAATAAATATAGAGTTAGATAAATTTCGATAAAAGTTAAGTAGGTATAATAAAATATGCATCTATGATATCATTAATTAAAAAAAGAACAATTTGGTATTAGTGGGCTCCTTTCAAAAAAAAAAAAAAAAAACGTTAGAGGGGCGATTAAAACTGTTATGAAAACTCAGGTCGCAAATACTTAAAGGTTGAGAAACGCTGGCATAGAGAGACTTACCTGCTGGAAGAGTGCCCATGCTGCTCAGTTCAAGAAATGGGGTGCGCTCGTGGCTGGGGATGGTTGTGATTTCTTTTGTGATGCCACCTTGGCGAATGCTGTCCATGATTTCAATCATCCAGGTGGTACCTTAGTTAAGAGTTAAAAAGACATGGAGAGAACCTGCAGATGACTTCTGGGTGACATGACAGTTCACTTTTATGATTCTGCCCAAGCTGTTTCTCAACTGTGTGTCACCGTCACTCACCTGCCTTGGGGTAAGTGGCTATTAAAATGTCATCTGCTTTGGCCTGGAACTTTTCTACCCTGCCAAAGATTTCATGCATGGATGAAATGAGTGGAACACCTTTGACATCACAAATTCTCTGACGCTCACTTGATGTGGTTGGGTTTGAGGGTCCTGAACTGCAGGCTTCATGACGAGGAGCACCAAGTGAGTTGGACATCGTGCTGGGGAGACACAAAATGGCAACACAAATGTGTAGACCTGAGACCCACTCAGTCCAATCGGACAAACTGTGCAGCCACATATCTGCTGATCAACAGCCAGTTTACACGTCGACAGCCAAAGGACCTCCTCTTTAGGGACAAACAAGGGGACTACAGATAAGTGTCACAGGAGATTCAACTTCCACACAAAAGTAAATGGCGCCTGTCTGGAGTGAGCACCAGCCCTATGTGAACACATCCATCGTGCACGTGTGGCAGCTTGAGGGGCTTAGTGACTCAATGCCTGGTGGTCCGTAGTCACACATCTCAGTGGCTAAGATGGGGTGAATTTAACTGGTGGAGAATGGCCTTGGCCAACTGATGTGACCAGGAGGTTCTCGTCACGTGATGGTGTGCTGATGATGACTGATAACCGCGGTCATGTGTGCCTCGATGGCAACACCTTTGATGTTCTCACACACACACACACACTCGGGTGTGCCTCGTTGGCTGAATATGGCGGCCCAACCCCATGTTGATAGCTCGCTTTGCTCACCATCAGTGCACATTGGAATTTTTTGTTAAATAATAATAATAATAATAAATAATAATAATAATCACCTTTTCTACAATACTTCAGACAGGGAGGACCCGAGACACAAACTCACAATCTCTGCTTCAAGATGGCTGACTAGCATTGTGCCATCTGCATAGCCTGTCAACTGCTAATGCACAACTCAAGCAGCACTGTTCTTAGTGAGCACATGTATATCATGTATTTATTTATTTATGAATTCATGTTAAATTGTTTGTATTGTCATGAGAGTATCATTGTTGTATTCTAATGAAGATGAAAAAAAATGATATATAGATGTGTAGTGTATGATGAACAGTTTTGAAGAAAAGGAATGTTGCATGAAAATGTTGCACTTAGCTAATCATATACTGTACAGGTAAAATCCCGTTACAACGAATATCTTTACAATGAAATTTTCATTACAACGAAGTATTTTTATGGTCCCGACAGCTTCCCCATATGACGCGAGTCAATAGAAATCTCGTTACTACGAAGTCCATTCAGCAGATAGTTTCATTACAACGAAGTGCTCAAAAGACCTTGAAATGCCTGAATGAATCCTCCGCAGAGCAGTTAGTTCTGTGGCCGCAGCTCAGTTGTGCACAACGATCCCCAAACAGAAAAATCAAATGACAGCGTGTTTCTTTCTTCGAACTTTCCTCGTACTGTTTTTTTGTTTGATCATCTGCTGTCTTTCTGCTGCTGTCGCACTGCTATCAGTCTTCTGTGCTGTACTCCACCCTCCCTCAATCGGACCTAACAGTCACTTAAAACAAAAAAGACTTCAAGCTGGCTGTGACGCTACAATACTTTCAAATTTTACTGCTTTCATATTCTGTACCTTTCTCTGCGTGTGTATCGTGCCGTCGTTTGTTTGAGCCTTTTGAATTCCACTGCTTTCGTAATCTCTGATTTGCCTTTTTTTTCTCTCCAATGCTTTTGGGCCTCTTTTCTCCGCACTGCTCTTTCTTCTTTGTTTAGTCATTGACGTTTCATCTAGAACGTATTGTCCTTATACACTTTATATGTGCTGAGAGCACAGGATCTGTGTGTGCTACGTGCCTTTACACGGCTGAGTGTTATTTGATATTGTTTATGTCTCGCAGGTCTTGTTAGTGTCTTCCGAGAAGATCGCGTATCGTCGCCCTGCTTTCTTTTTCAGGATTTTTTTTTTATAATGGAGAGATAGATAGATAATTATACATACAGTACCTAAGGAATAATACAAAGAGCACACAACACACGTTTTGCCCTGATTCGGGCTCATTAGGTTTACGCCTTGCGGGGATCAAATCTCAGATGTCTGTGCCTGAGACGTTGTGCCATGGCGGCTGGTGCGCTCACTGGATGGAGTGAAGATTGGAGTATGACATTCATAAGTCTAAACTGCAATCTGATATTTGGGTGGCTCCGTACCGCAATGACACAATTTGGTGTAGTTGGCAGGATTACAAACATATTACACATACAGAGAGAGAGAGAGAGAATACACTAAAAGGAAAGATTTAGATGTGAAAGGCACTACAACAGAGATATGAAAAATGCTATCTAACAGACAGATGTTAAAGGCACAATATGCTAGACAGATAGAATGCCTTATATTGCCTTTTGCTTTGTCTAACTAGAGAAGGCATCATTTACTAAATAAATAATAATACTAATACATAATTTACTAGGTAGAGAGACTGCTAAAAATAAAAGGCACTATATAAGAGATGAATTCTGGCCTTTCCACTTTTGTTAAGGGGTATCCCTAGAGGTCTCAGGGTGGGCCAGCGCTATAAGTGACACACATTTCAGCTATTTAAACATTGTCATGGGGGATTTCTGAGGTTGCCTAGTGTGTTGATGTGACTTTTGCAGGGGCCACAGAGATGGTGTACAGGGCCTTTCCACAGACACACCAGCACTGTTGATTAAGGTCCCAAAGCCTCACATCTACTCCCTGAAGCAGAGGTAAGGCGTCACCGGTTTGTAAAGGCCCACCTAATAAGAGGTTTAAATCTCAATTAGAAGCCCCACGCTCTCAGAGCCGAGACATGGGGGGCCACACTTGGAGGGTCTGGTGGGGTGACAGCTGCCCCAGAGGCCCTGTGATTGCCGATTTGATTTCCACATCAATAACATGTAAGACAGAAACAGAAGCAGAAACTCCAGGCTGGACGCCGTAGCCTCACCGGGACGCCAGCGCACTGCAAACGGACTCTGAACGGCGAGCCGCACGGTGAGCACTAAACGCGAGCCGCAATAAGGAACCAGTGGGTCAGTGGGCTTAGAGCACAAAATAAAATAAAAATAACAACGTTTTGGAATTGCCGGCATGCAGTTTGTTTCTTTCTTGTTAATTAATCAATTGGTTATTATTACTAGTATTTTTCCACAAATGTTCACTTCAACTACGAGCCACGCGTGTTGTTTTCCATGTTTAACGGCCGGTGTTTTAAAGATGGCGCCGTGCAGATGCGGTCGCAACTGGGGATGCAGAAAGACCGCCACAGGGGTGTCCATTTTGGTACTAGTGGATGTGCTCAGTAGCGTTTTTCTTTTTTTGTTATGTATAATTACAGTATATATTTTTAAAATATTATTTAGTGTTCTAATATGTTTCTTTTATTGGTTGATAGTTTGATTTTTTTTTTGTTTCAGGTGTGATATTCCCCCTGCAGGACCGAGATGGTATCTCCCTGTGAGTGGGCAAGTTGCCCGAGGAAATTGAAACAAATCCAGTTTTCTCCTATAGGTGCGGCTGGGCCGAAGGTCTCGAGAGGTGACAGTTTTACGATCGATCGGACAGACTTGATCGACCAGGGCTACTCGAACTCGGTCCGGTGGGACCCACTGGGGCTGCAGGTTTTTATTCCAACCAGGGATTAATAAAGTTTATCTATCTATCTATCTATCTATCTATCTATCTATCTATCTATCTATCTATCTGGACTCCTGAGTTAATTATGTGGACTGTTATTTCCCAGATTCTGTGTTTTGGGAACAATAAAATGAAAAGTCAAGCAAAATGTTCCCTTTTATTGGCTAACTAAAAAGATTACAATATACGAGCTTTCGGGGAACTCGGGCCCCTTCTGCAGGCAAGATGTAATCAATAAAGAAATTAGAAAGATAAGTTTGGTAAAATAAATAAATAGTATTAAGCAGTTATATGGGAATACTGTATTTTTTCCTCTAACAATATTTTCATTTTCATTCTGTTTGTTTCTAATTGTTTGATTAATCCATTATTTACTAATTGGTCGATCTGACGCTAAAGTGGTTGCAGCCTTCATGCTTCAGTGTTTTTTTGCCGGGCTGTCAGCTCTGCTCGTTTTTAGATAGACATAGATAGATACTTTATTAATCCCAAGGGGAAATTCACAATTGATTTATCACATTATTAAATTATCAGTATGAAGAATCAACGAAGGAAGCAAACAGCACAGAGAAAGGAAAAAAATAGAATGAAATCAACAAAAGAGAAGTGAGCATTTACATCTATAGCAAAAATAGAAAGATTTGTCTTCTAAATGTAAAAATCATGACGCTTGTCTGAATGTACTGTAGAATAACTGAAGAGCAAAACAAAACCGCTAATTAAATGAGATCGGTGCTGTCAGTTGTCACCGATTATGAGTCTGGCTGGAAGAAAAACCTGCAGCCACAAGGGGTCTCCAGGACCGAGTTTGGGGACCCCCGTGACAGAAAGAGGGGTTTGCGAGGTGCGCCAGACGTAGAGGTGTCTGGTGGCTGAGCAGTTGGCCGCTGTTAAGGTGCGGCTTGAGGCTCCTCCGAGCCATAAACGGCTTTTGAAATTTTTTATCCAAGTAGTTGCATTTACGGCATGGACTGAAGCAAGAGGTCAGATTTTTTTTTTAAATTTTTGGCCGTTCGTAGCCTTTCCTAAACTGAAAGTTAATATATGGTTAAGAGTGTTTTCTTTGACGCACTCTATTTTTTTCTTTGGACTCTCACAGTAAGAATTGTTTTAACTCTGGACTACATTTTTTTCCGTTTAGTGCAAATGTTCACACAAACAACTTTTTTTTTTTTTTGCTATTGTGGAATTGTGGTGTGAAATTTTTTATATAAGTTGATAAAAAATGTGTACGTCTTTATTTGTAAGTTCAACGCAATGTATATATTAGTGTTTCATTGGTGAGAAGCTTTCATGTTTGAAATCCCGTAAAACCCCCCCCAACAAAGTGGCCTCGTGTACAAACGCTGCGTACCCCTAAAAATGTTCAGCACGCCCGTTTCCACCTAATCTCGGCCTAAAGCCACGCCCATTCACACGTCAGCTCAATGCATTGCGAGCGGAGAGTTCGGCTCGGCTCTGCGAACTGGCGGCCCCCAGCGTCAAAGCAGTGCTACTGTTCCTGTGTGGTTTCCCTTTATTTATCTGATTCACATCCCTAACGCGGCTTTACCAAATACACTGGATTAACCGCATATCGCTGATAAATGTAAGGTAGCAGATTGGTCATTCTGTGCACCATTATGTTTTTACAAATTGACTACAAACTACTCCACTGCCATGGCTGCTTTAGCGTTGTTAGAAGACCTCGCAAATGGAAGGATCAGAAGAGAACGCGTATTCAGAGATCATACTGATTTCTTGGCCCATGATGCTGATGTCGACTCTCGACTGGCCTGTTAGTCGTTTTAGATTTCTCAGAGCTCTCCTGTTGGCGTTGTGTGTTGAACTGCGCCGGCTTTACAATGGCAGGCTTTGAGGACTCGTGTTCTACCTGCTCCTTTGTAACTTCTGTCCACTCTCTGGTTTTTCGCCGCAAGGAGCTTTTCAATGTGAACCTACTGACCGATCGGGTATTTCACAAACATCACCGGGTCGCGCCATGCCAGCGGTATAGGATGATATTACCCGCTTGTCATCCAGACAGATAAGATTTCCTTACACTGTGTTTGAACTGCAAAAACATAAAAGCGGAATTCGCAGCACATTTCTGTTTTTCCCAATGTAATCGGATTAGTCAACTGCAGGCCCACTGCTATGCCAACGGCGCTGGACAAGTTACATCAGATATAGGAATGAATGAGCTGCCATTACATCACACACAGCTGCCAGCACAGACCAATGCTTTGGTATTTTGTGAAGATTTTGTTACGTTGTGAGGTTCGTGATATTCTCTGACATTGACAGTGTGAGTTAAGGAAAGTGGTGAGCTTCATTATAATTCACCTGCCGTAAAGGAGAGAAAGTCTAACAGCGTGAGCTGTGAATTGTTTGCATAGCTAAGCAGTGTCCTTCCTTTCACTTAAGTTGCACTTCTTTATTTTTCTGCCATATTATTAGCTGGAGGTTCTTTGTCCAACTAGTGCAGCAAAAGGCAAACAGTCCTTTTAAGGGTAGAGAGTCAGCAGAAAAGAGACATTTAAATGGCAGAGAATCGGTCTGTTGAGGTGCTCGGCGCCAGAGCCGGACTGTCGTTTGGGATTTCACTTGCTGTTGACAATTGACGCTTGAAAGCAGAAGATTCGGCTGAATTTTCGAACTTGCTTTCGACTCTGGTGCTTAACACCTTTTCAAAAGTCTCAGTTCCCAGGTGAATGGGATCTTCAAGGAAGAAATCGGCGAATGTGTTGCCAAAATTGACGATACGTACGCCGTTGACTCTTCACCAGGAGAAGACAAGACGCCTCGGCGTCCCAGCACGTGCCAAACAATGACTTCTAGGCACACCTTCATAAGGTGTACTCCGGTCGACCCAAAACCCTGTCTGATCTCAGCTCTGAAGGCGAATCGGAAATGGACGAAAATTTCTACTTAGACGGCAACAGCAGTGAGACTGAAAGTCCCTTCTTGCCTGTAACATCCTTGAAAGGAAAACACAAGATCTCTCCTTCCAAACACTCTCTCGATAGGAAGAAGCTAAAACCGACATCACTAAATTCCCCTCAGCAAGATATTCCGCTTAGAAATCGTTCCAGCGCGCTGACCGATTTAACATCGAAAATGGAAGCTTCGTGTGAAGATTCAAACCGACTGTCATGTCACCTGCCGACAGCTCGCAAAGGCCAGACCGAGACCGCAGTGCGCGCCGCCTGAACAAAGTCCCACCGATTATTCTCCGTTCTTCAGAAAACTGGTTACAATTCAACAACGACCTAAAAAGACGAACCATCACCGTCTCTAAAGCAGTCACCACTAAAGACGGCATTCGTCTTCAACCACAATCCGCTGGTGACTACAGAGCGCTCTCTCACTTCTTAAAAGACGGTCACGTTGAATTCCACTCCTGGATGTTGGAATCGGAAAAACCACTGAAAGTAGTCATACGTGGTGTACCCTCATCTGTAAGTGAAGAAGACATAGAAACGACTCTTAAAGAAAGAGGCTTCCCTGTTATTAAAGTGTGCAGAATGAAGGCAGGCCCTCAGCGCCTTCCCTGCCAGCTGATGCTCGTACACTTAACAAGAAACGAAGAAGATAAGCACATATTTCAAATTACTGATTTAATTTTCTTACGTGTTAAAGTAGAACATTTAATTAATAAACCCAAGATTGGTCAGTGCCACCGCTGCCATGCTGCTAACATGTGTTATAATACACCCAGATGTGTGCGCTGTGCCGACGGCCACTGGTCACGTGACTGCAACAAACCAAGAGAAGAAAAGGCAACCTGCAGTCAGGACCACCCTGCAAACTACAGGGGATCTGTGTACAATCCTCTTAAGAAGAAGCCACAACCCACATCACTACCACCCAGAGCAGTCTCTGCAGGAATCAACTACGCTGAAGCTGTAAGCAAAGACACCTGCCTAGTGGAGCCCGCAACTCCATCACCTCCTACTTCAAACGGATCACGTCACGATAAAGAAGAGGGACATCTCACACCTGGACAAACTGGTGAGGAAGGCAGGCTCTATTGTTGGCATGGAGCTGGACAGTTTGACATCTGTGGTGGAGCGACAGGCGCTCAGAAGGCTCCTATCAATTATGGAGAATCCACTGAGCAGGATCATCTCCAGACAGAGGAGCAGCTTCAGCGACAGACTGCTGTCACCGTCCTGCTCTACTGACAGACTGAGGAGATCGTTCCTCCCCCACACTATGCGACACTTCAATTCCACCCTGGGGGGTGGGGTGGGGTGTAAACATTAACATTATTCAAAGTTATTGTCTGTCTGTATACCTGCATTGTTATCACTCTTTTTAATTTAATATTGTTCTTTATCAGTATGCTGCTGCTGGAGTATGGGAATTTCCCCTTGGGATTAATAAAGTATCTATCTATCTATCTATCTATCTATCTATCTATCTATCTATCTATCTATCTATCTATCTATCTATCTATCTATCTATCTATCTATCGTAAACGAAGCAGAAGGCCGAGCGAATTACATCCACTACACTCGCTTCTCGGATGAACAGGCCTGGGGCTCCCCCTGCTGGTCTCTCTGAGGAAGATGACGTGTCTGCTCCCTTAAGCCTAACAAACCTTATTTCCAGCCCAAAGCCAGAAGATTACTACATTTTGCAAAGTCCCTCATTGATAAATTATGTGCAGCAAGAACTGGAACAGATATTCTAACTATAATCCTGTCCTCAATTCCTGCTGTTGTAAAGATTTTCTCTTATGGCTCCTAAATGACTACACACACCAAATAATTTAAGATTAACCATCTGCAACGCTGACGAGGTACAAAACAAAAAAAGAAGAACTTCAAGAAGTTTTGGATCGACATTTAATTGATGTAATGCTAATAAGTGAACCCCATTTACATCCAAGGTCAGAATTCAGAACAAGAAGTCACTTTATACACAGGTGCGACAGAATTAAAGGAAAAGGAGGAGGCACAGCCATTCTTGTCAAAAAAGGAATAGATCATTCTGAATCACCCACACCACAATTAACTACCTTGGAAGCCAACTTGATGATGCTAAATACTAAAGATAGTCCTTTTGAGAATAATTACAGTGTACAACACTCCCAAGAATGACCTACCTGTCCAAGAACTGGATTTGCTTTTCCAATCAAATACTCCAACGATCTTAGCAGGTGACCTAAATACAAAACATCCAGCCAGGAACAGCACAACTACTAATAAACGAGGGAGGTCTCTCCTCAATTTTGCAGACAGAAACCACCTAATAGTGATAGGACCAGAAGACCCAATGCTCTTCCACCCTAATGGATACAGACCTGATGTAATAGACATTGCAATTCTCTAAAATATAACACACTCTCCACTCATCAGCTCCATTGCAGAAGTGAGCTCTGACCACAACCCTGTACTTCTGGAGTTACGTGGATCAAACAGCATCACCAAAAACCACAATGGCATAACAAAAGAGAGAATATCCTGGCCTGCTTTCACAAGAAAACTTGAATCATCCTTGGTCCCTCTAACAACAATCCAAACACCCCAACAGCCAGACCACGCAGCAAAAGCCCTTACTCTTTGCATCAAGCAAGCAATGGTAAATGCTTCACACAAAGCCCATAATACTAACAAAAATCATCTGTCCTCCATTCCCAACTGGCTACTAGAGAAAATCAAAGAAAAGAATAGAGTTAAAAAAAAGTGGCAAAAACAATGTAACCCCAGAAGACCATCAAAAAATGAATATACTCTCAACTGAAATCAGAGAAGCACTAAATGATATCAGGAATCAAAAATGGTCACAAACATGATCTGAAATGGAACATCAAGCAGGTACCAAATGGAAAATCGCCCGTGCGCTCCGCAACAAACAATCTCCTATACCCTACCTCCTTGGTCCGAACGGACTTGTATGTACCACCCAAGACAAAGCAGAAGTTATTGCCAACAGCTTGGAACTCCAGTGCTCACCAAACTTTGAAAATGCAGATGTCCAACACATTGAAAAAGTAAATAAAGAAACTAACCAGTTCTTATCAACAAACCCACCAGATGTCATTGATTTTGCTACTCCAGCAGAAATCAGAAACATCACTGATCATCTTAACACTAAGAACGTACCAGGATCAGATGGCATCCCAAATGCAGCTCTCAGAGCACTACCTCACAAAGCAATTGTTGCAATAAATAACATTGCCAACGTGGTGATGACACTAGGACATTTCCCTGAATGCTGGAAAACTGCTGATGTCATAGTTTTGCCTAAGCCAGGAACAAACAGATCTTTCCCAGCGAACTACAGACCAGTCAGTTTACTTCGTACTCTTGCTAAAACCATTGAGAAAGTAATACTGAAAAAATATAGAGAACAGCTACAGATAATCAATGAAGGACAACATGGCTTCAGAACTGGACACAGCAGCACTCATCAACTCCTGAGAGTAGTGGAATACATCACTGAAGGCTTCGACACTAATCGATCCACCGGGGCAATCTTCCTTGATGTATCCAAAGCATTTGATAAAGTGTGGCACAAAGGCCTTCTCTACAAAATGATTAAATTCACCTCACAGCCTCTTTTCTTAGAGGAAGAACATTCCAGATAAAGTTAAATGGCATCAGGTCATCACTCTGCTGGTGTGCCTCAAGGCTCACTACTTTCACCAATCCTCTTCAACATCTTTGTAAGTGATATGCCAAAGACAAGTCGCACACCACTGGCTCAATATGCAGATGATACTGCAGTCCTCAACGAGTCAACCCAAACTTGGGTTATCACAAAAAGACTACAAGAGGCAGTCACAGCCCTGGAGCAATGGTTTCAAACATGGAGAATCAGCATCAACCCAGAAATTCTTCTTAGCAGAAGGCACAAACCATCGCCTGGTACCATAACAATGTTTGGTCGTCCCATTTCATGGCAAAACACAGCAAAATACCTGGGAGTTATATTAGACAACCACCTAATGTGGAGAAACCACATCACTGAAAGTATATCCAAAGCAAGAAGATCACTCGGCCAACTGTACCCACTGATGAACAGAAAAAGTAACCTGAACACTACAAACCAAATACTTCTGCACAGAAGCATCATCAGAGCTCAGTTACTGTACGCAGCACCAGTATGGGGATACGCTTCCAGTGTACTCATCCGTCCGATTCAGTGCCTTCAAAGCAAAGCCCTAAGAATGGCACTCGATGCACCACGGTACGTAACCAACGACTTGATTCATCAAGACACCAAATCCCCGTCGATTCGACAGTCCATTCAGAAGAGTTCCATCGAACTATTTACCCAACTAGAAACTCACCCAAACAAAACTCTTCAAGGGATTCTCCAATATGATAAATGTCAAAACAAGAAACGCAAAAGATCAAAGGCAATACTGGACGACTACACACCTAAACCATCCTAAGAATTCAGCAACAGAAACTCACACAACCCCTGACCAAAACTGATTGATATGAGACAAGTTAACAAGAATCTCACAGATTAAAAACACAGAGATGAAGGAGTGTGAGCGGCATGGCCTCGGTCCTCCATGAGAGAAGAAAGATTTCAGTCCAGTTTACAATCGGCGGGAGCTTCCCCGGTGGCCTGGCCTGGCATTCAGTGCAACAAGTGACATAAACTAATTCTGTTTATGTCCCCGGGCACAGCATCCAATTTATCCCCTCCACTACTCTAACATGCTTGACTCCCAGTGGCGTAGCTTTAGTTCATGCCACTCGGGGTGGGGCTTCAATTTGGTGCCCTCCAACGTATCTGAATATGTTAACCTATTTAAATAGAAAATTAAAATGACATATAGAGAAAAATTAAGATATATTTTGCATAGATTTATTTATATATAAAGGAACAGCAATATTTTTTTCACTTATAATTATTTATAAGCATCAACTAGACAAGAATATAATACAGACGCACTGATAAGCTGTGTTCTGATTATTAGTTTAATAGAATTACACTGCAAAAAACAGAACCGGTGTGGTGTACAAGTGATAGGTGGGGATGAGTAAGGACGCATTCGGATTGTTAACGAAACAAAATTCTACATTGTGAATTAGTTGTTTATCTTCCTAGAAATTATTATCGGTGTAATGTTTCTGTTTATTTTTGTTATTGCCTCATAAATTTCAACTGCCGTGTCTGATGGCGTCACAGAAGGACTGTCTGAAAATGATTTTTGAAGCATTTGTGGATGAAAATCAGAGAGTTTGACTTTTCTCATTCATGAGTGATATTTTTCCGAACCCTGCTGCTTACACATGAAGTGTTCTGAGCCTTTGGGCCAATGCTGCCACCCCCAAAAATGTGCTGCCCGGGGTGGACCACCCCCTAGCTACGCCGCTGTTGACTCCCACCCAGAAACATTTTTGATGTTATTAAACAGGTCATGGGACTGACATGATTAGCGAAACCTTGAAAATATATGCATAAAAGTGCTTTAAAAAATTTAAATATTTAAAAATTTAAAGCTATCTTAATACATAATTCACCTGCCTCCTCACTCACTCACTCACTCACGTCCATCCGAAGCTGAATGCGCAGTCGCCTTCTGCGCAGTTGCCCGAAAAACCTTACAAGACCGACATCCAACCCCAACATTGCGGCAGGCGGCGGATTTATGGCCGCAAAAATTCAAAGAGAAAGGCGACTTCGATTAAAGCTCTAGAGGCCTGAAAGGCGACTTCGACTACAGCTCAAGGCCTAATCACGCATTCATTCAATACACCTATATCAGGTTTGTGGTGCTTATACTTATTAGTATTCCATATTGTACTGGAACATTCATCATTCAATATTATACTATAGGCCTGGAAAATTCATCAACTAGCAGTACAAGCCTGTACAGTAATGAGTAAAGCGGACTACAATCATTACAAAACAACTTCTTCATTACTTATCATTTGTTCTTCATACACTGCTGACACAAACTCGTGCCCGTTTCATCTTATGTTGTCAAAACGGGCTCTTTGTCTAGCTTAAAATAAAAAATATGAAATTTTTTTCTTAAAATACTATTATTTAAATACATTTTTTAAAACTTTCTTTCCCTTCCCCATTGCATTTTGGCAAACGGGAGGGGGCGTGAAATCTTCAGTTGTCCCCGGGCACTGAAAACCCTGTACGCCTCTGTTAAAACACTGGCATCATCTAACCAACAGAAGAGTGCGGTGTTTGTACTTGGACTGTTTAGCTTTATTTAATACAATAGGAGCTTTAAAAACGCACCTAAGCCGCGTGCATCTAAAAGTGATAAATCGGAGTGTGTCACATGTAACTGTGAAAATTGTCATTTCAAAGACATTTGCAAAGAAAGGACTTGTATTATTCACTTGAGCAGACACTTGAAAAACTCTGAAACTGTGAAATATTCTAATTGGACTTTGAAAACCAACATTCTTTCCACATTCTGAGTGCACATTAACAGAAAACACAAACCTTTCTCGTTGAAGGATTTTAGAAAGTCTGTGGTGCTTGTAGAGGATGAATTAGGTGACGCTAGCTGTACTCTAGGGGACTCTGATGATGGTGAAGATACCACAGAGGCATGTAGCAGTAACATTTTAACAAGTAGTGTTGTTGAAGGAGAAAATTTAGATTAATTGAACATAAGCTTGCTGCTTTCTTTTTGTGCATGCAAACTGTACTGCACGTTTCACAAAATGCAATGCAACAGATTATTGAAAATTTAAAAGAGATCTCAGAACATTCAGAATCCCAAACCTTACATATTATTGGGGACACTTTGAAGAAAAATGGCTGCACTCTTGGCAACTCTGATCTTGCAAATATTTCAGACACCATTCCCAAAAGCAACCCATTTTTAAAAGCTTATGAAGGAGGAACACTTGCTACTGGTCACAAAAGAAAGGCTCTTGTTAAGAAAAACTCTGCTGTAGTTGAACCAGTCGAGTTTGTGTTCAGCCGAATAAACAACAGGTGGCCATACTGAAAGTCTTAACAGCTTTGCAGGGTCGAGATGATGTTTTGGAGAACACATTGAGTAATCCAGTGGAGATACCAGGATATTATATGTCATATCTAGATGGAAAGTTTTATAAAGAAAACAAACTTCTTGGTTCCAGAGAGTGTAGATTTGGTATTTGTTTGTACATTGAGGATTTTGAAGTTGCCAGTCCACTTGGCACTTCACGCAAGTTAACTGCAGTATACTGAGTTCTTCTTAACTGGCCATCAGAATTTTGAAGGAATCTCAATGCAATACAGTTAGCACTTCTAAGCAAAGGTCTGGATGTAAAAGAGTTTGGTTATGACGCTTTTTTTGATCCATTAGTTAAAGATTTAAAGATGCTTGAACAAGAAGGTTTGTACATCAGTAAACTTTCTGGGAGTGTGTTGGCTGTTTCTGCCGATGATCTTGCTGCACAAAGTCTTGCAGGATTCCAGGAGAGCTTTCAAGGTAAACAAACTCTGTCATTTCTGTTTAGCATCACTGAGTGACATTCAAAGCACAGATGTACGACAAGGATTATTTCAAATAAGAACACAGCAGGGGCGTGATAATTTAATCACTCCGCTTAAAACAAACCCCAGTCTTGAGCCTGCCAGTGGTGTGAGAGCTGAATGTGTGGTGAGTAAACATTTGAGTTTTTTCCACCAGACCTTCTTCATGATTTTCTTCAGGGTGTTGTGCCTTTTGAATTAAGTGTTTGTTTGCACAAGTTGATTCAAGAGAATTATTTCACACTTGACTGCCTTAGCACTATTATCCAGAATTTTCCATATGACCACTCTGATAAAGTTAATCGGCCACAAAAAATTTCACAAACCTTCAGTTCAATAAAAACAAGTGGTGGTAATGGGCAGGAGAACTGGACACTGTTAAGACTCTTATCTTTGATGATTGGTGGTTTAGTGCCAGAAAAAGAGAAAACTTTGGAAATTTTAATGGACCTGAAGGATATTGTGGAACTTGCATTTTCCAAAAAAATTTCAGAGGAAGGAAACATTGTGCTATTTGGAGTCTAAACTCTCAGGACACAGACAGCTGTTTCAAGAAGAGTTTCCAAATGACAAACTAAAACCCAAACAGCATTTCATAGAGCATTGTCCAAATATGATAAGATGTTTTGGCCCCTTAGTTGATCTGTGGAGCAGGTGGTTGGGTCGTTCCTGATTCACACAGTTTTAAAAACATTGTAGTTACTTTGCTAGGACAACATCAGTTATTGCTGGCATATGTTTTGGACTCACCCAATTTCTTTAAGCCTTTATTGCAGCCTGGCAAAGTTAAGGTGGTCCAAACCCAGTTCCTTGAACCAAAGCTTAAGGATGTTATCAATAAAGAGTATCCAGGCCAAAACACAGGTCTGTCACACATACTGTACGTCTGTGTGGAACTACTTACTCAAAAGGTACGGTAATATCTGTGGGTTCTTGTTCTGGTCTACCTGACTTTGCCTTCATTCAGAATATTTTAATAATAAATGGTGAAGTTTCATTTGTTGTTGAAAAACAGAGCTCGTGGTACATTGAACATCTTTGGTCGTATGAAGTTTCAAGATGTAACTGTGGAGATGTAAGTCTTGTTCGTTCAGAACAGCTGAATGACTTTTATCCTCTTACACCTTACAAAATAAGAGGAAAGCTTCTAATTTCTCTCAAGAGATTTATAACTTGTTAGCCACTTAGTGAACATCTTCTTTATCTTGTCTTTTAGTAACATTTGTCACTATGCAACTTCAAGTTATTCTCGGACCTGACAATATACAAAAAGTGTCCATCCCAACCCTTCTTCACTTGAAGACCTCAAAGAAATGCTATTGAAAAAGCTACAGATTTTCAATGCAGTATGAAGATCCTGACTTTGATTATCGGCTTTGCAATCTGCATAATTTGGAGGAACTTCCACCCGAAAAAGCCACTATAAGAATTTTTTGGGAGTTAATGATGAGCCCAATAGAAGAACCTGACAAAGACTCATCAGATGTTTCTTTTGACACTTTAGATCCAGCAAGTCCAGCCTGAGCTCATCCAGTTCTTGTCACTGTGTAAGTCAGCGGCCATCAAAATTTGTCATACCAAGTTTTTCATTTGACATAGAGATCTGGCTCAGAAAAGGCAATGAACAATATGAGAAAGAACACACAACTTTGAATTTGCACCGTGATATGAAAATGGAAATTTTAGACAAATTAGCAGAGCTGATGTATTCTTTCAAAGCGTATCTCACTGACACAGAGTTTGAAAGTGTTGCAAGGGAACTTGTTTCTAAGCACCCCTGTTTGTCTGAGCCTGGACCTGAGAAGGGGTGGCAGGCATGGAAAATGAGCCTAAAGCACATGATGGACAATCATCATCAAACATTATGCTGTGCTGGATGCTTTGAAGTCACAGTAAACCAAAAGAAAAAGAAAGGTGTTAAAAAACCAAAGCATGCAGAGATAAACGTCCTGCCTGACCATCCACCAGGTATCAATGAAGAAGTACTGGAATGTGAAAGAAGAGCCATGGTAGATGAACTGAAGAAGAAAAATGTCAACATCCATCCAACCCGCTATATCCTAACTACAGGGTCATGGGGGGTCTGCTGGAGCCAATCCCAGCCAACACAGGGCACAAGGCAGGAAACAAACCCCAGGCAGGGCGCCAGCCCACCACAGGGCACACACATACCAAGCACACACTAGGGCCAATTTAGAATTGCCAGTCCACCTAACCTGCATGTCTTTGGACTGTGGGAGGAAACCAGAGGGCCCGGAGGAAAGCCACGCAGACACGGGGAGAACATGCAAACTCCACGCAGGGAGGACCCGGGAGGCGAACCCAGAAGGGTCTCCTTACTGCGAGGCAGCAGCACTACCACTGCGCCACCGTGCCGCCCAAAATTTCAACATGAACCTCCTAAATGAAAAAATGGACATTATATTCTGCACGAGACGACAACAAATTGTTGAAGAACAACCTTTAGTGTCACTCATAAAAGAGAAATGGCCAGGCCTCTTCTTACAGCATCAGGTAATGTCATATGTGAATTTGATTTCATTTTTCAATATGGGATTTTATAACTATTAATGCCATTGGTAATTTCTGTATTATGTTTCAAGTGTACGGAGAATTCAAATGAATAATGGGCATTGACCTGTACGAAACCTTCCAGTTTGCTTTGGAAATGTAATCAAGTGGGCTTATTGGTGTGTTCAGAACAAAAGGAGGTGATGAAGTCGGGACCCTTTGGAAAGACTTGATCAGCAGGTGATAACCAAGTTCTGGTTAGTTAGTGCCAGTCATGCAAACAAATAGTTCATTTCTTTTTTTTCTATAATTATGTCTAATTATATTTTGACTAAGCTTTCAGAGTTCATGTGGATTTTAAACTTAGTTTCCTCTCAAGATTTCTACTTATTATTGTTAACGTAGGGTTTTTTGTTTTTGTCATCCTGGTTAGTGACAAATGTGTATGAGGCTGCCTTGCATTCATGTCTATTGTGCCTGTCAATTTAGTTGCATAATTCTTGTTACATTACATACTGTACCTTACAGTAGACATTGTATGTAACACCATGTTGATATCATGTCCTCAATATCAATGCTTATGTAAATGTTTTCAAATGGCCAGGAGACACTCTGGATGAAGCACCAGGTCAGATACTGTATATACAGTATAAACACACACGCACTCAGACAATTTTAAGCCAATGTAAATTTTGTTCATAAAAATTATTATAGTTGTATTTTATTCATGTAAATTACATATTCAGTGTGTTCACCTTTTCCCGTCCTGTTATGTGATCCTTACTTTCCATTTATGTCTTCATCCTCGGGTAGACCAGGTTTCATATGTGAATTTTACTGAACAGTAATCCTGAATGTAGAACTTCAACATCTAATTCTACATCTTTAATAAGTGATGTTTAAACTTCCAATAATTTAGAAGCAGAAAGATCACCCAATATACTTCTAATGGTGATTTGAAAAATGTAAAACATTAAATTAAATGGGAAGTGAGTTTCCTCCCACAAACCAATGAAAGACAACTCAGGTCTGACTAAATTGTCCAGGTGTGAGTGTATGAGAATTGGGGGGTCTGTCTAATTGTGTGTACCCTCTAGTAAACTGGCACCCCATTGGGCCTCCTGTCGAGTCCTCTGTGCTCCCACAATAAGGCTCAGAACAGCAGTGATGTTGACCAGCATAAGCGGCCAATGAAGTGCGACATAAAACATATGTTACATGTGAAACTATTTATGCAATTAAGAAATGTATTCATTAACATTTATTGTTAAATGTCTTGAAATGTAAATACATTGTTGTGATATCAGTACAAGAAAGCTTGTCTCTCCTTTTTATTGTTTTCTAATACCATAAATCTTTCACCTTTCCAGACTACAGACATAACTGAACTCCGTAGATCAGTTGCATTGAAAGGTCTTCACGTTACCACTAATGAAGTCTTGTTTGGGAAGTTTCTTTATCCCCCAATCATCATAAAACTAACAACTGTTACTCACAGTGGTGCATTACAACATTCGTGTTGGTATGTGTTTAAGGTAACGAAGTCAAAGGAATTGGACACTCAAGGTGTGAAAATCATGATGATTGAAATGGCCAGAGATGAAGAAGATTCCGGGACACTAGACAGCATGGCAGTTGTGGTTGAAGGACTGCCGGATTATCCCACTGCTTTTTGTGTACTGTTTGGGATACTCCATATTTAAGGCATAAATCAACCCAAAGAATGGAAGTACACACTTGAGACTATTCAGAAGGTCTTTCTTAATCTTGGAGAACAATGTTCGGCTTGCACCCTGTCCTTAAAAAAAATAATAAGTTGTTGCAAGTTCTAAAGCCAGTTTCTGTAGCCGAGGATCAGACCGCCAAGGTCCCGGCCTTCAGCCACCACCCAACTCACACTGCACGAGACCTCCTTGGCCCCTCCCATAGATGGTGAGCCCATGGGAAGGGGGACCCACGTTACCTCTTTGATCTATGTTCCTATCCTCACCTATGGTCAGGAGCTATGGGTAGTGACCGAAAGAACGAGATCACGGATACAAGCAGCTGAAATGAGTTTCCTCCACAGGGTGTCTGGGCTCTCCCTTAAAGATAGGGTGAGAAGCTCAGAGTAGAGCCGCTGCTCCTCCGCATGGAGAGGAGTCAGATGAGGTGGCTCGGGCATCTGATCAGGATGTCTCCTGGACGCCTCACTGGTGAGGTGTTCCGGGCACGTCCAACCGGGAGGAGGCCCCGGGGAAGACCCAGGACACGCTGGAGGGACTATGTCTCTCGACTGGCCTGGGAACGCCTTGGGATTCTCCCGGAAGAGCTAGAAGAAGTGGCCGGGGAGAGGGAAGTCTGGGCATCTCTGCTCAAGCTGCTGCCCCCGCGACCCGACCTCGGATAAGCGGGAGACAATGGATGGATGGATGGAAGTTCTAAAGCTTTAGCCTGGTGTATCAATTATGCTGATATTCATTATGCAAGGTTAGAAATTATATATAAGTAGAATCTGTTGATTGAGAGTAAAAGATGTGCAAACCTTTATTAGTTTTGTCTTTTTTGCAGTTTGTAAATATTTAATATTTGTGAATATCTTTATTTAATTTATGATGTTTAAAGTCTTTTAGGTTTTATTTGTTTAGATCTTGAAAGAATGGAGTAAAACAATCTCTTCTCTGGCACAAAAATATTGTCTTAGTGTTTAACTACCTGTGTTATATGGGAAATGTTTCAGTTTGTGTTATTGTGTTTAAATTGTTTTAACATGAAATGAAAACTGCTTATCAGGTGCCTTTGTTAAACAGATGATTTAATTTGCTCTTGTTGAACATTGTTCAGTATTAGTGGTTTGCTTAACCCTAATTTTAACAGATATAGTTTTCATTGATGTCTGATGAGAGACAATAATAAACAGTTTTGCTAAACAAATGCAGTTTTTCATTTATTTAATGAGCTTTTTTTAGTTAATCCTTCAAGTATTATATTTTGTATCACATTGTATCAGTTAAAAAGAGTGATGTCATTTGTTACTGCATTTTTTTAAGTTGGGTTGTCCAACTTGTTTTTTTAATTTCCACTTATGTAAAAAATATGAGTTGACACAAGTAAAGTTTTTAAGTAATGCAAATAACTCTGGCCCTAACACAAGTTGGGTCAATTTAATTTTTTTATTTAAGGAGAACAAATTGCTAAAAAGTTGTGCTAACTTAAAAAGAGTGAGGAAATTAGTTGCTTGATAATTTTAAGTTAGGGGAGTCAAGCATTTTTTACAGTGCATGTAAGTTGAATGATTTGTGTTTTTAAATGTGCCTGTTGTTCTTCAATTCATGATAAGTTTGAACGTGTCTCGTTTTGACTTCATTTTAATATTTTAAAGTGCGTCTCTCGCGCTCTGACAGTTGTACCATGGCGCTATGCTGACGTGGTGACTGAATAGGCGACGTGATGTTTCTTTTTTTGTTTTCCATGAAACAATAAAACGATCATCATGTCAACTGTGGCGGATCATACACAACACAAAAGAATAGTGCGGTGAGACCGGTGTTCGTGTAGTGACGCTACCATTATTTGAAAGGGAATAAAAGAAGAGAAAAGGTGGAGCGGAGAGGGAACGGGAAAGAACGAGAAAAAAATATTGAAAAGAGGCCAAAAGATGCACAAAAATAACAGATTTGTTCAGCAAGGTGTCCGGAAAGAAGACTTCATGATGGTGATGATTGCAAAATATGAGTGGACATTCAAAATAAAATGAATGAACTGGAAATCTATACTTTTCTTTCTGCTTGCTATACTGAATTGTAAAGTCATCTTTACTGATTGTGGTAGTGAGTGTTGTGTGTAACAATCGACATGGTGAACATCAATTTATCTCTGTTGTCAGTAGTTTTCATTTTAATGGTATGCACTGCACGTGAACAGTTAAATTCCGCACTGATGCCGTATGGAGAATGCAGACTGGATAAAGGCAGAGTCTGCTTCAAGTTCTCATGTCACGCATCTGTTTCTGTTAAGTAATGAAGGACTGCTCACGTTATACTAAACCAGTAATGGCGCATGCGCTACAAGAACGCTAACGCGCAGTGAGTACACTTGCCTTCTAGTTCTCATCATCTCTCCTTCTCTGTACATTTAGCAGTCATTTGCTCAGAGGTTGATGTGCTTGCTGCTTCCTCAGCTGCTCTTCTTCTCTCCACCCTAGCAGCCCGCTTCTTCTTCTCTTTTGTTGGGATCTTTTCGTGTTAAAACTGATTAAGTCAGTGTTTGTGCTGCAATTCCTTAATGTTTCACTAGAGATGGCACTTAAGTCTTCAATCTGTCTCAAGAATAATGTAAGATATGACGAGGTAGGGGAAGTGACGGTGAAGGTGGTGAGGATGAGAACGACGCCTGAACACATGCGCCGCCCTGCTGGCCGCTGCCGGGAGTTGATTCTACAATAAAATAGAAAGAGGAATAGCCTTGGAGGTCAATCATCACCCCGAAAGCGGACAGTAGATGTCACGTAGTGTATGTGGAGCAAATTTCAGGTCAATTGTTCAATTGGTTTGCGAGGTGATTTAAAATCCTGGACAGACAAACGGACATTATTAGTAGGTATTATAGATAAAGATTAATTTTGCATGTGGCCTTTAACGTTTCCTTCAACAGTAGCAGTGACGCTGTGTGAATAATGCAAACTGACCAGAAACGTAGTTGGATTTTCACAAAATGCATACCTGCATAAAATGTTAAAGTTATGGTTTAGGCTAAAACTGTCTTTATTATATATAATGTTAATGTTTAAAGAATGAACAAATGCACAGAGTAAACACGTTTTTAATGATGCATTTTTTATAAAATATGAACTAATGAATAAATAAAACTATTGGTGCCTGTGACCTCTCAGCATTGGTTCAGTATCTTATTTTTATTACATTTAATTGAATACGTACAAATGTTGTGCATTGTCAATAGAAAAGTATTTTACATATCAAGTTTTTCTGGGCCTCTAAGATTGACCTGCTTTACTTCTTTTGTTATTTTCATAGCCTACTTTAAAAAATTCAAAGACCTAATGGTGTGTGTGTGTGTGTGTTTGTTGTTTTTGAGTCTGTGGCCTGACAAAGGCGCATTCAGAGAATGAATTTAGTTACATAAATAGAAAGCATTTCCACTCTTCATGTGCTGCTCTACAGTCCACAGAGCGGGTGTCACATCGGACAGCGTTACAACTTCATTTGAATGTAATCAGCCAAATGTAAAGACAGGTAGTCAGATGCAGCATTTATTTTGTAACCAATTCATTTAATTTGTATTCAGCATCGCACAGTACACCCTTATATTTTAAGTTAATTGGCCACATCTCTTATAGCAGCCTGTGACTCCGAACACAACCGGAGGGTCTCCTGGGGGTTTCTGAGGCAGAGGTGTGTGTGTGTGTGTGTGTGAGTAGCATCTACGGGTGGATTCGCGTGCTCCACACGGAGGTCAGCTATTGACTGAAACAGAATTAACAGACGGTGGGCTGCGACTCGCTTTTCATATCGACTTTGATAACCGACCACTTTTTTTATTTTTATTTCTGGCACTTCACGACTTTCTGGAGTTGGACTTTGGAGTGTCTCCACCTCTCTGTATCACTCCATCAGTTTTTAATTGTTGTTTATACCACTGCTGTAGCCACCCAATAGTACGTTTTTCTTTGCCTCCGCTTCGTATTCACTGAAATTCTTTTTTTTCCATTGTCTTTTAACAAAGCACTGAAGAAAAGCGGCTACTCATGTTGATTTGCATATTAAAATGTGTGAAGTTCTGGGAGGACTCGGGGCTGTAGGTGTGTGCACGTGTTCAGTCTCCTGTTCGTTGATTTGTAAACGGGAAGTGCGTGTTTCTTGGACAAAGTCCTTGATGAGGTTCCTATACTCCTCCTCCTGCCCACTCCTGATGCAGCCCACGATAGCAGTGTCGTCAGTGAACTCGTGGCAGGACTCCGAGTTGTATTGGAAGTCCGATGTATATAGGCTGAACAGGACTGGAGAAAGTCCAGTCCACTGCGGCGCTCCTGTGCTGCTGACCACAATGTCAGACCTGCAGTTCCCGAGACGCACATACTGAGGTCTGTCTTTAAGATAGTCCAAGATCCATGCCACCAGGTATGAATCTACTCCCATCTCTGTCAGCTTGTCCCTGAGGAGCAGAGGTTGGATGGTGTTGAAGGAGCTAGAGAAGTCTAGAAACATAATTCTTACAGCACCACTGCCTCTGTCCAAGTGGGAGAAGGATCGGTGTAGCATGTAGATGATGGCTCCCACCTGCTCCTAGTATGCAAGCTGCAGAGGGTTGAGGGCGTGGTAGACCTGTGGCCTCAGGTGGTGAAGCAGCAGCCTCTCCATGGTCTTCATCACATTATTTGAGTTGTAACTTAACTCCTGCTTGTCTTTTGCTCTTTGTAATTGCCTCAGGTTAGAGATGTGGAAGGGAAGGTGGGGAGAAGTTCTAAAGTACAACACCTGATAAAGAGTGGTACTGTAAGTCTGTGAGATTTGAGCCATTCTGACAAAGGCTGCGTAATCAAGAATACAAAAGGGAGAAAGGAGGGGAACGGAGAACTCTACTGAGGCAAAACCCGAGTAAAATCTCCCTTTTTTTTCCCGTCTGCCTTTCTTATTGCCCCCTCAGTCCTGGTCGGTCCTGAACTCCTAGCAGGCCATCTGCTTTAGTAGCTGGTTTGCGACACAGTGCTTGAGGTGGCCATCCTGTCACCTAAAGCCCGAGTTTTTCATTTTAGAACTCGCGCACACTTCACTTCTGCTCCTTCTCATTCTGATTCTTCAATTACAAGACCACCGGCAGTTCGGGCCTACCCCTCTGCACTGAGACGTTAATTCACTTCAGGACCCTTGGCTAGTCCTGGAGCTAATTATTATACCAATTAGTTACCATTGCCAATGTTGAAAAAGGAAGAGAGCAAAACTGACAGGGAGGCGAGGATGACGGGATGTCCTGTGGTAGAACTTTGGGGCGGATCAGCCCTTCTCAGTTCTGTAACAAAGACAGCTGGGGCTCCAGGGGTCCTGCTGGACTGATGGAAAGTGTCAGGAAGGGGGAGTCAGGCTTAGACTGTCACAGCGGGTGTCACCGAGGTGGCTGAGACAGAAGTCACTTTATGGATGGTGTTCACCAGCATGTCGGGTCTCCTGATCGGATTTTAAGGTGCACAGGCCAGACGAGTGAAAGAAAGAGAATGGAGCACTGGGAATGAGATCAAAGGGAGCGGACTCTCTTCCCTTTATTTTTGCTTATGAATATCGATGTCCCCCTCCTCAAACCGCCACCTTACCGTGGTGGAGGGGTTTGCGTGTCCCAGTGATCCTAGGAGCTCTGTTGTCCGGGGCTTTATGCCCCTGGTAGGGCCACCCAAGGCAAACTGGTCCTAGGTGAGGGATGAGACAAAGAGCGGTTATACAAACCTCCTATGACGAATAAAAAATTTGGACGGCGTTTTCCCTTGCCCGGACGCAGGTCACCGGGGCCCCCCTCTGGAGCCAGGCCTGGAGGTGGGGCTCGATGGTGAGCACCTGGTGGCCGGGCTTGCACCCATGGGGCTCGGCCGAGCACAGCCCGAAGAGGCAACGTGGGTCCCCCTTCCCATGGGCTCACCACCTATGGGAGGGGCCAAGGAGGTCGGGTGCAGTGTGAGTTGGGTGGTGGCCGAAGGCGGGGACCTTGGCGGTCCGATCCTTGGCTACAGAAACTGGCTCTTGGGACGTGGAATGTCACCTCTCTGAAGGGGAAGGAGCCTGAGCTAGTGCGCGAAGTTGAGAGGTTCCGGCTAGATATAGTTGGACTCACCTCGACGCACAGCTTGGACTCTGGAACCAATCTCCTTGAGAGGGGCTGGACTCTCTACCACTCTGGAGTTGCCCCCAGTGAGAGATGCCGAGCGGGTGTGGGTATACTTATTGCCCCCCGACTTGGAGCCTGTACATTGGGGTTTACCCCGGTGGACGAGAGGGTAGCCTCCCTTCGCCTTCGGGTGGGGGGACGGGTCCTAACTGTTGTTTGTGCGTATGCACTGAACAGCAGTTCGGAGTACCCACCCTTTTTGGAGTCCCTGGAGGGGGTGCTAGAGGGCATACCTTCTGGGGACTCCCTCGTTCTGCTGAGAGACTTCAATGCTCACGTGGACAATGACAGTGAGACCTGGAAGGGCGTGATTGGGAGGAATGGCCCCCCTGATCTGAACCCGAGCGGTGTTTTATTATTGGACTTCTGTGCTCATCACGGATTGTCCATAACGAACACCATGTTCAAGCATAGGGGTGTTCATATGTGCACTTGGCACCAGGACACCCTAGACCTCAGTTCGATGATCGACTTTGTGTTCGTGTCGTTGGACTTGCGGTCACATGTCTTGGACACTGTGGTGAAGAGAGAGGCGGAGCTGTCAACTGATCACCACCTGGTGGTGAGTTGGCTTCGATGGTGGGGGAGGATGCCGGTCAGGCCTGGTAGGCCCAAACGTGTTGTGAGGGTCTGCTGGGAACGTCTGGCAGAGCCCCCTGTCAGAAGTAGCTTCAACTCCCACCTCCGGCAGAACTTCGACCACATCCCGAGGGAGGTGGGGGACATTGAGTCCGAATGGGCCATGTTCCGTGCCTCTATTGTTGAGGCAGCTCACCGGAGCTGTGGCCGTAAGGTGGTCGGTGCCTGTCGTGGCGGCAATCCCTGAACCCGTTGGTGGACACCGGCGGTGAAGGATGCCGTCAAGCTGAAGAAGGAGTCCTACCGGTCCCTTTTGTCCTGTGGGACTCTGGAGGCAGCTGATAGGTACCAGCAGGCCAAGCGGAATGCAGCTTTGGTGGTTGCTGAGGCAAAAACTCGGGCATGGGAGGAGTTTGGGGAGGCCATGGAGAACGACTTTCAGACGGCTTTGAGGAGATTCTGGTCCACCGTCCGGCGTCTCAGGAGGGGGAAGCAGTGCAGTGTCAACACTGTATATGGTGGGGATGGTGCGCTGCTGACCTCGACTCGGGACGTTGTGGGTTGGTGGGGGGAGTACTTCGAAGACCTCCTCAATCCCACTAACATGCCTTCCAAAAAGGAAGCAGAGCCTGGGGACTCAGAGGTGGGCTCCCCCATCTCTGGGACTGAGGTCACCGAGGTGGTCAAAAAACTCCTTGGTGGCAGGGCCCCGGGGGTGGATGAGATACGCCTGGAGTTCCTCAAGGCTCTGGATGTTGTAGGGCTGTCTTGGTTGACATGTCTCTGCAACATCGCATGGACATCAGGGACAGTGCCTCTGGATTGGCAGACCGGGGTGGTGGTCCCCCTTTTTAAGAAGGGGGACCGGAGGGTGTGTTCCAACTAACAGAGGGATCACACTCCTCAGCCTCCCTGGAAAAGTCTATTCAGGGGTCCTGGAGAGGAGGTTCCGTCGGAGAGTCGAGCTTCGGGTTCAGGAGGAACAGTGTGGTTTTCGTCCTGGTCGTGGAACAGTGGACCAGCTCTACACCCTTAGCAGAGTCCTGGAGGGTGCATGGGAGTTTGCCCAACCAGTCTACATGTGTTTTGTGGACTTGGAAAAGGCATTCGACCGTGTCCCTCGGGGAATCTTGTGGGGGGTGCTCCGGGAGTATGGAGTACCGGACCCCCTGATAAGAGCTGTTCAGTCCCTGTACGATCGGTGCCAGAGCTTGGTCTGCATTGCCGGCAGTAAGTCGAACCCGTTTCCAGTGAGAGTTGGACTCCGCCAGGGCTGCCCTTTGTCACCGATTCTGTTCATAACTTTTATGGACAGAATTTCTAGGTGCAGCCGGGGTGTTGAGGGGGTCCGGTTTGGTGGACTCAGGATTGGGTCACTGCTTTTTGCAGATGATGTTGTCCTGTTTGCTTCATCAGGCCGTGATCTTCAGCTCTCTCTGGATCGGTTCGCAGGTGAGTGTGAAGCGGCTGGGATGGGAATCAGCACCTCCAAATCCGAGACCATGGTCCTCAGCCGGAAAAGGGTGGAGTGCCCTCTCAGGGTTGGGAGCGAGATCCTGTCCCAAGTGGAGGAGTTCAAGTATCTCGGGGTCTTGTTCACGAGCGAGGGAAGAATGGAGTGCGAGATCGACAGGTGGATCGGTGCGGCGTCCACAATGATGAGGGCTCTGCATCGGTCTATCGTGGTGAAAAAGGAGCTGAGCCATAAGGCAAAGCTCTCAATTTACCAGTCGATCTATGTTCCTACCCTCACCTATGGTCATGAGCTATGGGTAGTGACCGAAAGAACGAGATCGCGAATACAAACGGCTGAAATGAGTTTCCTCCGCAGGGTGTCTGGGCTCTCCCTTAAAGATAGGGTGAGAAGCTCAGAGTAGAGCCGCTGCTCCTCCGCATCGAGAGGAGTCAGATGAGGTGGCTCGGGCATCTGATCGGGATGCCTCCTGGACGCCTCCCTGGAGGCCCAGGGGAAGACCCAGGACACGCTGGACGGACTATGTCTCTCGGCTGGCCTGGGAACGCCTTGGGATTCTCCCGGAAGAGCTAGAAGAAGTGGCCGGGGAGAGGGAAGTCTGGGCATTTCTGCTCAAGCTGCTGCCCCCGCGACCCGACCTCGGATAAGCGGAAGAGGATGGATGGAATGGATAGATGGATATCGATGTCCCGGGAGACAGAAGAGCCTCCGGCTGTGGGCACTCGGAGCATCACGGTGGTTTATTTTTGGTAATTAGGCCTCGGGGGCTCCTGGAAGGCCTGCTTTGGGGCCAAAGCCTGGTATTAAAATTTGTGAGCCCGGCCTATCAAATCAAACTCACATTGGACTGCACACGGGTGACCCGATTCATTCCTGGTGGTCTGAACTTCTTCCATTATTCCAATTCAGGGTTGCAAGATTAAGGAAAGAATTTTTATAGCAAAAGTGTAAACACCTAAAGAACTTCAACAAAGTCAATGAATTCTGAAACTTCATTATATAATTTTTAACTTGAAATATCATAACAGATTATGCAGGGAAGATGTTTTGAAATGGAGTTGAATATTTAAATGTACCCCACTGTGAGTCTGACTAGGACTGTGAATTTTCTCTGTGATGGTCTGCTACCCCCTGGCTCAGGTTTGGCTCCTGTCTTGTACCAAGTGCTTCTGGGTATCTATGGCCCTGAATTAGACTGAAGAGGCTTGAGCAGGTTTTCACACACAATACACACACGAGACAGCAGACTGGATGACCTTTACAAGTGTTTCATATTTAGATACACACAAGCGATCCACTAGATGTCCAGCAGAGGGCTCCAAAGCGCCGTAAGACAGATGTATCCACTCCCTCAGTTTCGTCCCAAGCTCAGAGGTCCGTTCTGAAACGCAGTGATGTTTTGGCCATTCGCTGCCTGTACTCCTCCTCGAACCTTTCATTCTGAGCCACAGTGAAGTGGTTCTTCCAGTCTCCCATTTGGCCTAAATGAACAATTAAGGAACAGTAACAACGGTCGGGCAGTGAGATCCCCAGAGAATGAGACTGGAGACAGCAGACTTGATCTGCACTGACCTTTCCTCATGAAGGGTGAGATGCTCACGTCCATGAGAGTGTTGGGCACTGTGCTGGAGTTAGTCATGGGGTTGTCCTTCATCATGTCGAAGGAGGTGTGCTTCACGATTTCCTGAATTGTGCCTTTATCCAGTGTGTGACCCAAGAAACGTGCCACCCTCTCCACTTCCCGCATCGGGTCCTGAAATATTGGCAGAAATTGGCACATCATCAGGGACACCCACCTGATACCCTGGTGCAAAGAGACAACTTTCCAAGTGAGAGATGAAGGCTCACCTGCAAGATGTCCTCGTAAAAGACATAGAGGATCTGGTGCTTTTCCCTGACGTCCCACCAACCTGTCACGTGATCAAACCAGGAGCCCCACGCCACTTATAAGAAAAAGAAAAGAGAAGATAGTGGAGTAAGACCCCTCCACCTCCAGGAACTCGTATCAGTTTGCTTACCAAGCTACAGAGGATGCCACCTCTCTAGCTCTGCGCTCAGCCCTGACTCATCTGGAGGGACAGGCCACATACGTGAAGATGCTACTTGTAGACTGTAGCTCTTCTTTCAATGCTGTTGTACCCTCCCAGCTCATCTATAAATGGCACCAGTTGGGCTTCAGCATACCACTATGTAATTGGATCCTCAGCTCCCTGTTGCAGCACCCTCAGGTGGTACAGCTGGGCCCTCATCTCTCCTCCACCATAACCCAGAACACTGGCACCCGACAAGGCTGTGTACTGAGCCCCATCCTCTACACTCTCTTCACTCACAATTGTATACCCACCAATACCATCATGAAATTTGCAGATGACACAACAGTCTACTTGAACTTCTCCCGTCCAGCAAACACTTCAGAGCCTTTCCTGTATGGACCTTGAATGCTCAGAGACAGAGACAACATCATCCCAAGAGCTATGAATCAGTTCATCATTACAATCATGCATTATAATTCATTATCATTACCTAAACGGCACCACTTTATGAACCATTTGCACTATATGTCTATGTCCAGTGTACTTGTGTTTTCATATTGTACATTTATACTGTTTTATTGTTTATTTTTTTATAATTTTATAACAGGTGCATTTTATGGAGGAGTTGCACGTTCATTTCATTGTACTGATTACAACGACAATCAAGGAATTCAATTCAGTTCAATCGGAGAAGACTGCAATCAACAGACCCGACCGCTAGCCTGACCAAGCAGTTTTAGGACTCCGTGGGCATGAAATGTAACCTTCTGAAGGTGCGCAGCAGTCCACAGAGACTGTATGAAAGCACCACCAAGAAAACAGGAAGATGTTTATAGACAGGCAGATGTATTTAGTGATGCCATAAGGAGAAAATGTGTATCTCTTCTTGATCTTCTCAAATGAAATATGACTCCATGACTGCACAGGTCAGGGTGCCTGCCTATGACCACAAACTAAGAAATTTGCCATTAGGAACAGAGGGATTAGAGGTTTGAGCCTTGGGGCCCTGGAAAATGGGAAGCTGCCATCCGTATAAAGAAGAAGAAGGAAAATAACTCCATGGATCATGGAACCTGCCTATGAAGTCAACCATTAAGAACATAGAAATTAGAGGTCTTAGTGGACCTGCTCACCATTTCCTGACAGATAGCTCTCAAAGAAGTCATCCCAGGTGCCCGTATTTGGCAGGCTAGTGGCCATCTTATGGAAGAAGTAGTATGAAACGAGGACATCCTTGGCATTCCGGGCAACATAAATTGTCTGGAAAAGAGTAAAATAGATAAAGAAAGAATGACCAGTGCTTTGTGGACCTCATGGTTGTGACATACAAGCCCAAAGAGCTCAAAAAAAGGCTTCAAACTCCAGAACAATTCCTAGAAATTCCAAAAGAAAAATTAGTCATATCTACCCATGAAATCCAAAAAATAGGTTGGAAACCAAACCCTTTGGCCCAAAGAAGAAAAATAACACTGTTTTAAATTAAGCTTATTAACAAAAAGATTTGGAAAAGGCAACATACCAAACCATCTGAGCAGGACCTAATGACTTAGCACAAGGCTGAGGCCTCTCAGGCTTAATGTTGGCCAAATGCAGCCCATAACCACATGAACGGGTAAAGAAGACAGAGACATGGGAGGAAGCCATGGATTAAACATCACACTCCTGGGGTTAAGATGACTTTGGTGGAGCAGGTCAAGTGTAGTGGAGCGGGATGATGATGATGATGATGACACCCCTGTGCTTACCTTGCACCCTTTGTCCCAGAAGGACTGTGGCACCAGCTGGAATGGGAGATGAGTTTTCACAAGTCGAGGAGATGGCAGGTCCTTCAGAAGGTCCAGACCTGAAGAGACACCAAAACAACAAGAGACATAGGGGGTCCCTGTGGAGTCCACTGTTGTCGGCTTACCTTGGCATGGAGATGCTTACCTGCTGGCACAGTGTCTATTCTGTTCATCTCCAGAAATGGGGCGCGCTCATGGCTGGGGATAGTTTTGATTTCTTTTGTGATGCCACCTTGGCGAATGCTGTCCATGATTTCAATCATCCAGGTGGTACCTTGGTGAAGAATTAAAAAGACATGAAGTGATGCTCAGTACCTGCAGATGGCGCTTGGGTGACATGACAGTTCACTTTCCTTGCTTCTCCCTTAACCATTTGTCATCTGTGTGTCACCATCACTCACCTGCCTTGGGGTAGGTGGCTATTAAAACATCATCTGCTTTGGCCTGGAACTTTTCTACCCTGCCAAAGATTTCATGCATGGATGAGATGAGTGGAACACCTTTAACATCACAAAGTCTCTGACGCTCAGTTCTTCTGGTTGGGTTTGGGGGTCCTGAATTGCAGGCTTCATGATGAGGAGCACCAAGTGACTCAGACATCGCACTGTGGAGACGCAAAATAGCAGCATAAACGTGGAGACTTGAGACCCACTCAGAGACCTGTGGAACAAACTGTCCAGACAAATGTCTGCTGATCAAAATCCAGTTGACACATCAACAGCCATAGGACCACCTCAGGCACAAACAAGGGGGCTACAGCTAAGTGTTAGATTCAGCTTCTACACAAATGTATATAGCGCCTGTATGGAGTGAACGCCCCCTTTATGTGAATACACCCATCGTGCATGTGTGGAGGGACTTGAGGGGCTCAGTGAGTCCGTGATGAATGCAATGCCAGGTGGTCAGTAGTCGCACTACTCAGCCATTGAGCCACTCTGCCTGTTTGATTTAAGATGGGGTGAATTTAACTGGTGCAGAATGGGTTTGGTCAGCTAATGTGGCCAGGAGGTTCTCATCGTGTGATGTTGGGCCTCCACTGGTCATTTGAAGATTGATAACAGCCGCCCTGTGTACACCAAGAGCAACGTCTTTGATGTACTAGTATATATTGTCACACGTGTGTGCATGGGGACAGTTTAAGGACTCAGATAATTGTAGTTTCCCACCGGAAAGCCAGAGGGTGCTGTCGACCGCTGCCTCTTCTCTTCCTCTCGCTGCAGAATGGAAGATTGACAATCGTGACATCTGTGACATCACTGCCGGTGTCTGCCTGCCTGGACCTGCCTCTTCCTGCCAGGAGCCTAAATACCAGAAGCTCCATCATCTCGGCCAGTCTGTTTTGGAGACTCACATCTATACGGGCTTTGCCTCTGGGTGCCCCAAAGATCTATAATCTCTCATCTCTTATTGTCACAATGTATACAGTGTAGACAGATAGAGAGATAGAATTTGGAATAGTTGGCAGGATTAGACAGACATAAACTCACTAGCAGGTATGCAGTATTTGGTATAGTTGGCAGGATCGCACAGATAGATAAATAGCGTAGTTGGCAGGATTACATAGCTAGATATGGAATACACTACATAACAGACAGGAGAATATGTAAGGCACTATAATACATGTAATACAGACAGATGTAAAAGGCACTATATGGTAGATAGATAGAAAGATGAGTAAAGGCAATATATAATAGGAATAGACATAGACACATATCACAGGCATTATGTAATATAGACAGAAGTTAAATTCACAATTCACTAGATAGAGAGGCTATTAAATATGAAAGGCACTATATAAGAGATGACTACGGTCAATGTGTTTCCCTTCCTACAGAGGTCTCAGGGTGGTCCAGTGTTATAGGTAACACACATATTAGCCATTTTGACATTGTCATGGGTGATTTCCGAGACTGCCTAGTGTGTGTAGGTGGGGTGTGTATGTGTGTACAGGGTCTTTCCACAGACAAACTTTTGAGAACGGTCACAAAGCCCCACGTCTTCCCCTAAAGCAGAGGTAAAGTGTCACCTGCGGAGGGGGGAGGTGGGTTTGGTAAAGGCCCACCCAATACTGTATTTATATGCAAATTAGAAGCCCCGCCCTCTCTGAGCTGTCACATGGAGTGCCAGTTGGCACAGAGCTGGTCCTTTGATTGCTGATTTGATGTCCGTGTCACTGACAAAGCAACCTGGAAGCAAAAGCAGAAGCTCTGGGGTAGATGTTCAGTGCTTGAGGTGGCCATCCATACTTTGACATTCTTGCCACCCAAAGCCTGGCATTCCTTCATTTCACTCATTTGCTTTGACTCTTCAATTACAAGACCACAGGCAGCTTGGGCCGACCCCTGTCACCGAGTGTGATTGCCATTAATGACATGTTAATTCACTTCAGAGTGAGTAATTATTATAAGGTTTAGTTACTATGTTGTAATAAAAGATTTACATAATCGTTTTTTGCCCTTGTCGTATTTTCGCTAACATCTGTTGATTTTTGAGGACTCAGTCCAATTTAAGGCTCCCACAAAGTGAAGACCACATGAAGAATCGCTCAGCTGTGAGATCTCAAACCCTAAGGTGCCATAGATGGTGTCCGATTCAAACACGGCGTGGCACTGACGGTGGTGGGCAGAAAGCCGATTTGATTATCAGAGATGCCAGTGCTTACTGTGGAAGAATCCCGGGAGACTGGCGACCTGCAAACCTGGAAAGTTCACAAACACGGCGATGGCCACATTAAACCCCGCGCACTACACACCCACCCTGAAATCTGTGGTGGTCTGTCACCGATTTGCGGGTCCTCTTAGTGAGACGGTTACATTTATTTTTATCGCTTTTCTAACTTACTCAAAGCATTTTACACAGACAGCGGAGAAGCACGTGTAGCAGCATTCACCCTCATGATGTGATGGTAGCCATTCTGCACCCAGTACACCCACTACAGGTCATGAAAGAGTGAGAGAGGTAGACTGGGATTGCCTGAATGACCAGAGTGTGGACACCCTACTCTTTCGGAAAGATACTCAGGGATCTCATTTGACCACAGAGAGCTGAGACCTCAGTTTGACATCTACTGGGAAGGACACCACGCTGCACTGGGGTGCTGGGAGTCACACAAAGATCACAGGGTAAGCGCCCCCTGCTGGCCTCAACGACACCTCTTCTAGCAGCAACCCAAGCTGTTCCTTAGGTGGGTGATGACAGGGAAGATCGGCAGCAACATGCGTGTGCCAGCGTCCCCTCCTCTGCCTCGAGCATGGGAAAGGCGCTATATAAATAAAATGTATTATTATTAGGTGGTCTCCCATCCAAGTACTGCCCAGGCACAAACACGCTTAGCTTCAGGTGGATGAGCTGTCTTGAAGTGCCGGTGGTGTGGCTGGTGGTCCGTCCATGACGATCCCATCTAAACACTCAAAGTGACACCATACTCGATCTCCCACCCCTATTCCACAGGTACGTTGCAATGTGTTGGTTGAGCCTGTCACTCATGCTGGCTGCTTTCTTACGAATGGCTGAAGAGGGGGGCGGAGAGCTGAGGGTCTCCACGCTGATACTTACGGGGAAAGCCTGAGAGACAAACGCCGTTAGCCGACATCGATGTCTCTGCACTCCACCGCTGATCCGCCGATGACTTTAAGCGGTCACACCTTTCCGCCCCGCACTTAATCAATCACTGAATCGATTGGTTTGACAGACCGATCGCCATCACCAGGCGCCTCGCACAACAGGCGATACTCCCCATTACCTAAAGTGAGTGTCCCGCTGCTGATCCCTCTGACGTCCCGACTGCTGCGCCGATCTGACGAGTGTCTTCTGATCCTCCGATGGGGCAGCGCAATAACAAAATAATAAGACTGGTGGACTTTGGCCGCATTGGGCAAACAAGGTGATGGGTTAGGCACTTCTTTCTTTTTTTTTTTTAACTATTTATGACACACCTGCCCTGAGATAACAGATTTTAAGAGCAATTGACAGCGCAGATCAAAAACCCAACCTTGGATCCTCACATACCTTCGAGTCCATATGAATGTTTCATGTAAACCAATTAAAACGATCGCCGCATGTGATTTTATACGGTGACTTTGCACTTCACGCTTTACAGGTGGCAATAAGACCACCACTCCTATTAAACTGCAGTACAGCTGATTTACGGGCGATTGTGCTGATTCACTCCGGGTCAGCAGATCATTCGCTGGGGCGCTCCAGACCAGCATTGTTATCTCGTACAGGGGGCCTCCCACCGCCTACCTGCTAGAAAAAAAGCAAGACGTCCAAGTCAGCAGGATCGAGCGGCGAAAGGACACCAACTCTCCTAAAAACGGCACTTGACTGGCCTCTTTGGTGTGGCAGACAGCCATTACATCACGGGCCTTTTGGTATATGAAGTCGGCTCTGTGGGTTTTGGATTTGTGAGCAGAGCATCAATTTAATGTCCAGTAGATAACTTAGAGGGCTCAACAGATCAAGAAGACGGGGACTGAGCCTGTGTAGACCTGTGCAACGAAAATCCTTTTTAAACCAGGAATCCAGTGGGATTCACAAATCTGCTACCGTCCACTTGCGGCTATTTTAGTGTTAAACATCTGGAACCGATGGCCCAACAAGGCTCCCGTATGGATTTTCTGTGAGGAAACACTTTAATTTTTAAGAGAGTGGCACACTTAGTTTAGCCTTCGAGTATTCACATTGTCAGTCTTACCAGGGGGGCATCCATTTACACAATTCATTTGAAGACTGGCATCATTTTCATTCCATTCCAGTCCCTTAGGAGCCTCGTTCACAATACCACATAGCCACCATAGACCTGTGAGATCTTACAATCAGATGATGCTGCTTCGAGTCTTGTTTTAAAATGGAACCCACACCCCTGATGGTCACCCTTCTGCTTCCAAGTCTCACCTATTTTGGGTTATGATGCCATCCACCCATCATCTGGCTTATTCTCAAAGCTTCTGACTATCACAAAGATGGCACCCATTTATCTACACTCTGATTTGGGGTGGTCTTCCCGAAGTTCCCAAATCCTCAGTGGATTGCATGTGTCCTTTGTGAGTAAGACTCACTTCTGCAGCAAGGGGCATGGTGCTTGGTGGCATAGATGGAAGGCTGCTTTACTAGAAAGTTTCAAAATGTGTTCTGTGAATGAACCTGCCGGGAACTGGAAGTCAGGCTGATTCAGATCTTTGTATCTAAACAGGTTTAATGACAAACGTGCCAGTCACTACTGGGAACTGAAGAAGTGGTAGGCATTATAGTCTTTGGGGTGCCAAGTCTCCACAAAAAAAAACCAAAACAAAAAAAAAAACCACAATGTCCCATCTCAGCTTGTCGACCTTCATTTTTGAGCTCCTGTATTGGTCCATTCCTGGCAGGGGTGGCACTTGGTGTCATCTCCAGGTGATGCACTGGAAGGAACAAGAGACGGAACAGTGGCAGTGCCCCCTCCTGTCCAGCTGTGGTAGTGCTCTGCTTACCTGAGGTCCCCAGGCATGCATGTATATGTGACACAACATAACAGACAGAAAGGTCAGTGTGCCGTGGATTAGGAAAGGATTAGTATACCGTGTATGTAGTATGCCAGTGTGCCAGTATGTCGCGGATTAGGAAAGGCTTCAGACCCCATCACGTTCTTCACATTTTACTGTGCTGTAGATTTGATTTTAAAGGAATAAATTTGACAAACTACACTCAATAAGTGAGAACCGGTAAAAAAAAGGTCTGCAAATGTATTACTGTTATATTTCAGCCAGAGTTCCGTCCCTGGCTTGGGTTCAAATGTCTCTTTTATGTTTATTTTGTTCATTAGATTTGTTGGCCATTTAGTTTCCATGTATCTTCTTCTTCATTCTGTGTGCTTTCTGGGTGGTCTACCAAAGGGTGATGCCACCTGCCTACCAACCCTATAAAGGCCGAGGAAAACCCCCAGTCCCCTGCGGTTCATTGTGGAGGTGCTTGTGGTGTTGATGAGTTTTTTGGGTACTTTTTGTGAATTCTTGGATGTTGGTCCCTGTTTACTTCTGGGACTGCCTGTGTTGAACGCTTTGCCTTCTGTGACTTTTGCCTTCAGCTCTTCAGAGCTTACTTTTGTGCTACAGAAGGCCGTGTTTGCCCTTTGTTATTATTAGCCAGGGTTTGATGTTTGTACCCCCTCTAGTGGACATGTCGAGTACCTGGTGGGGCTTTCATGCAGAGGCACTCTTTAGATCAGGGGTCCTGGAGGGCCACAGTGGCTGCAGGTTTTCATTCTCACCCTTTTCTTAATCAGTGACCTGTTTTTGCTGCTAATTCACTTCTTTTGAATTCATTGTAATTGATTCGCTCTTGAAGACTCGGACCCCTCAATTGTTTCTTTTTCCTTAATTAGCAGCCAAACAATAATGAGAAACAAAATGAACCAAAACACGACCAGCAAACTGTGACCATCACACAATATCTGAAAATAAAGAAAGGTGAAGGTCTCAGGAATGCTGATCTCCTCAGGTCCCCAGAGCTCTTAGAAAAGAGAAAATCCACAATGTCGGACATGTCTGCTATTGTACAATGACAGCAGCAACGAGCCACGGAATTAAAGAACGAATTTAATTAACAACAAGAATCGGCACCTGATGAAGTGACTGGTTGGAGTTTGAGGCCCTGACTTAGGTGGTCTTCTGTTGGCTCCCTCACTTCACATTTAATTTCTCTTTGGGTGCCATTTAAGGAACGAAATGAAGCAATTTAGAGGAACGATGAAGAAATTCAGGGGAACAAATCTAGAAAGAGAAGTCAATTAAAATGAATTCACAAGAAGTTAATTAGCAGCACAAACAGGGCACTCATTAAAAAAGGTGTCAGAATGAAAACCTGCAGCCACGGTGGTCCTCCAGGACCGGAGTTGGTGACCCCTGCTCTGTGTCACAGGCTGGCACTGGATGGCACTGGAGGGTGGTGAGTGCCTGTTCTTCATGATTATAGTGGGTCACAGTGGGTCGTGTACTGAATTGCAGTGGGCTGCCTAAATGATCGGCTTTACATGATAATGTATTTCCACCCTGGGCTCTAACATGCTAGATTTGCCAATGGTGCCTCCCCACCAACAATCATCTTCAGTGGAGGCGCTCTGACAGTCATCTTCAGTTCTCAAAGGGGGACCACCCCAATCCGCTCTGATGAAGCCTTACTCAAGTTCCAGATAATCACCAATCAAAGACTGGAATGCGACGGACAGAAGAGTTTCCTGAACAAATTAGTGGTGGCCAAGGCAGACGTTCTCTTAGTTTTTGGTCATTCTGCTGTGTGTGTGTGTATTTAGTTATCTATCCACCTATTTATTTCTTTGTAGAGCTTCTTTAAAAAGCTAAATCTCCCCCTGGGCACAAGTAAAGTTCCCTCCATGTCACTCAGCCGTACTGTCGCTCTTCCTAGCCGGACGTTACGGCGACTGTCTGCTAACCGGCGGCTGGGCTCCATCGCGGCTTTTAAAGTTCCTTCCGTCGGGTCGTTCAGGAGGCAAACTAAACCAAACGGCTCACAGTTAACAGAATTTGTCCGATCAGCTTAATAAAAGTATGGAATGATTTTTAAAATTTTTCTGTGATATGATCTTTGTTGGTCGGTTATTTCCCAATTTCTGAAAAATATCCGATTTGTAAATGTGCCTGTTGTCTTCTTATTTATCAGAATCAGAAAGGCTTTATTAATCCCTAAGGAAATTACTTATGTTACAACTTAACAACAGACAAGGGACATGTTACACTAAGAGCAAGTATAAAGTAATCACGCAAATATAAATAAAGTATAACAAATGTAAGCATCAAACTAAAGTACAGAGTGTTGCACCTTAAGTTAATGTTGCACATTTGAGAACAAATCAGGTTATTCTCATATGAAGAGAAGACAATTTATTGTACAAGAACAGATGGTATGTTGAAAAAAATGTACCTGGATATCCAATAAAGAAAAAGGGTAATAACTGACAGTGTGGGCGAGCGACCGGGACAGGAGGGCTGGGACGTTCAGTGGAGCACTTGATGCTGGCCAGTCCACAGCTGAAGACGCCTCTCTGTCCAACCACAACACTATGAAGAAGCTGATTAGCATTTTCAATAACAGACTGAAGCCTGGACAACATCCTCTCATCTGCCACAGTTTCCAAGCTGTCCAGCTTCTCCAGTTCCTACCACAGAGGCAGCCTTCTGAATTAGTTTGTTTTGTCTCCCGATGTCTGCCACATTCATGCTGCTCCCCCAGCATGCCACAGCGAAGAAAATGGCACTGGCCACCACGCTGTTATAGAACATCTGCAGCATAGTGTTGCTGACACTAAAAGATCTGAGCTTGCGTAGGCCTACTTGGTCCCTTCTTGTATGTGGCCAGCGAGTTCCTGGACCAGTCTAGCTTATTGCTCATATGCATCCCTAGATACTTGTACTCCTCAACGATCTCCACCTCCACACCTCCAATAGACAGGGGAGAGGCTGGAGATCATGATCTTCTTAAATCAACTCCCAGTTCTTTAGGTTTACTGGTGTTGATCTGCAGTTGATTCAGCTCACACCAGTCAACAAAACTGTCCCTAACCCTAAACCCTAACCTTCCTGTATTCCATCTCATCTCCATGTCTGATACTACCAATTATTGCAGAGTCATCAGAGAATTTCTGCAGATGGCAGCCCTCTGTGTTGTAACTAAAATCTGTAGTGTACAGGGTGAAGAGGAATGGTGACAGAACTGTCCCTTGTGGAGCACCAGTGCCACACAGCAAGGTGTCAGACACAGAGCCCTGTAGCCGCACAGACTGTGGCCTTCCCGTCAGATAGTCCATGATCCTTGAAACTAAGGGAGCATCCACCTGCATTTCCGATAGCTTACTCCCCAGTCTGGCTGGCTGGATGGTGTTAAAGGCACAGGAGAAATTGAAGAACATAATCCGGAGAGTTCCTTCTGACTTGTCTAGGTGACCGTAGGCACGGTGCAGCAGGTAGATGATTTCATCTTCGACTTCAATCCTTGCCTGGTAGGCAAACTGGAGAGGGTCCAGTGCTGACTGAACATGGGGGTGAAGTATTTCCAGGACTAGTCTCTCCAAGACTTTCATGATGTGTGTGGTGAGCGCCACTGGCCTGTAGTCAGAAGGGGCACCAAGATGTGCCTTCTTTGGAACAGGAAGCAGATGAGATGTTTTCCATAGCACTGGCACTTTTTTAACACTCAGGCTTAAGTTTGAAAATCCTAAGTAGTACACCACAGACTTTAAGCACCCTTGGGCTGATGCCATCAGGGCCTGCCGCCTTGTCAGAATGAAGTCTCTGTAATTCTCTCACGACTTGGTCTTCTGTAAAGGTGGTGGATGATCTGGCTGTGTCAGTGTTGTGTGTTCAGCTGGTAAGGAAGGGGTAGGAGATGGTGATTCACCGCACCTGTAATGAGTGGTGGGAGAGGGAAAAGTTAGCAGGTGAGGTATTGATGGTGGTGTCCAGGGATACGTCGTCAGCCACAGAGCTGGAGCTGCAGGGCAGGTTGGACTGAGGCAGGCTGTCAAACCTACTAAAAAATGGGTTCAATTCATTTGTCTTTTCTCTGCCGCACTCAGTCCTCTAGCAGCTTGAATTTAAACCAGTAATTGCCCCCATGCCCTTCCAGACCTCTCTTGTGTTGTTCTGCTGCAGCTTTTGTTCCAGCTTAGTCCTACAGCTGTCCCTCCCCTCTTTTATTTTAACAGACAACTGTTTCTGTACCCTCTTCATTGCTTCTTTGTCACCTGACCTAAATGCTCCCTTCTTTTCATTCAGAAGAGCTTTAATGTCCTTGGTGACCCATGGTTTGTGGTCAGGGAAGCAGCATACAGATTTTAAAGGTACAGTGTTGTCTACACAGAAGTTAACGTATTCTGTGACAAAGTCAGTGAGACCATCAGTGTCCTCCAAGTGAGGCTCACAGAGAGCGTCCCAATCTGTGGCCTCAAAACAGTCCTGTAAAGCTACGCTGGCTTCCTCTGACCACACCGTCATAGACCTGACAGTGGCTGACTGCCTCGTCACAAGTGGCACATAAAGAGGAGTAAGGGACACGAGGATGTGGTCTGATCTCCCAAGAGGTGGGATGGCTGAACAACTGTATACATCTTTAGATAGATAGATAGCATAGTTGGCAGGATTAGATAGATAGATAGATAGATAGATAGATAGATAGATAGATAGATAGATAGATAGATAGATAGATAGATAGCGTAGTTGGCAGGATTAGATAGATAGATAGATAGCGTAGTTGGCAGGATTAGATAGATAGATAGATAGATAGATAGATAGATAGATAGATAGATAGATAGATAGATAGATAGATAGATAGATAGATAGATAGATAGATAGATAGATAGCGTAGTTGGCAGGATTAGATAGATAGATAGATAGATAGATAGATAGATAGATAGATAGATAGATAGATAGATACTTTATTAATTCCCATACTCCAGCAGTAGCATACTGATAATAACAATATTAAATTAATGAGTGATAACAATGCAGGTATAACAGACTATAACTTTGTATAATGTTAACGTTTACCCCCCGGGTGGAATTGAAGAGTCACATAGTGTGGGGTCTCCTCAGTCTGTCAGTGGAGCAGACATTAACATTAATTATTATTTAATTAATAATTATTTAACTGGCTGAAACTATTAAGTGTACTGGTAAGGCTTTTCGCTGTTTAATGCAAGTAAAGCATTCAGCATTTTAATATTTTTGTATTCTTCTTTCCTTGGGGCTTTTTAATTTCCCTTTGAACTTGTAATTTCATGGCCTCATCACCCCTGCAGCGGTGACGCACAGCGGTGCCTTCTGGGAGTTTGCTCGCTAATTTCTTTCATGTTATTCACCGGACCTGAGCTCCTTACATATCAAGAAAAACTGGAAAAATGGGGGTGCTGTAAAACTCTTGTCGGGTTTATTGTGTGTGTGTTATATATGGGGTGGTATAAGCTGCACCTTCACCATATCTGCTGACCCCTTCGCTTTTTTCCTTTCTCGTATGTTGCAGCCTTCTGTTTAAGTTGTATAAATTCATTTTTCCCTCAAAACCCCTTAGACCTTCTTCGATAATCCCCCTCTGACTTTTTTTCTCACAGATTGTTACTGGGAATGAAATGCGGCTTCCCCACCACGACTCTGAAACCAAAGAAGAGTCGATGCAATGGAAGGAAGCATAAGGGGTCCCTGAGTCCCAAGAAAGTTTGTATGCTGCACTTGGCTGGAAAAGTCATGGCGACGGTTTTCTGGGATCCAAAGGGTGTTCTGCTATTTGAATGCACGCCACACAAGTCAGCCATCACTGGAGAGTCCACCGCTTCCACTATGAAGTCATCACACAAGACCATCGGGTGAACCATCAGCAGGTGTGTTACTACGTCCCCTCAATGCACTGTCCCACACGTCCCCAAAATAAAAAAGGACTGCTATGAGGAAGTGTGACCTCACCGAGGATAACCATCCACCATGCAGTCCCATTTGAAAACAATTCCTGTGTGGATGGAGATTTCCCAATGATAATAACCTTCAAGGAGGCGGTAATGAGTTGGCAGGGGGACCAAGATAAATCCTTCTATTCCAGTGGTGTTAAATGGACCAAGTGTGTTGGAATCCAGGGGGCGTACACTGAAAAATATTGAGGTGGGTTTGACCAAAAGTCAGGTAGATAAATTATTCAATGCCCCTTGAAGGTAATACAGAATAACAGATAATGCAAAATTAAACAAAAAATAAGTTAACAGATCAACATTATAAAAAGTAATGGAATACAATGAATGACAATGAAAAACAACAACAGCGAAAACAAAAAGAATCGAGCAGAGGGGGCTATCTACATCCATCCATCCATCCATCCATTATCCAACCCTCTATATCCTAACTACAGGATCATGGGGGGCTATCTACATACACAATAAAACTAAACTCTGTTGTGAAGTAATTTTAATTTTTAAAATAGTTACATCTAGGCGCACTAAAAAGGTGAAAGCAGAAAATCTGTGCGTTTCAGTAAACGACCACCGCGGCCAGCCGTCCGTCCGCACGGCAAATGACACGCGCACGAGCGCCCGCGCGGACGCGCCTCCTCCGGCCAAGCACAAATGTGCGCATGTGCATACTGTGCAGAGGAAAGAAAAAAATAAAAACCGGCTCCGCGTGTACGTGTAAAAGCGTGCGCGCTTCGTGCCCGCCTGAAACACACATGGACGCGTTTGAGGTTCGGCTGTGCGAGGAAGTTCGGCGCTACAGGCACCTTTATGATTCTTCTTGCAAAGACTATAAAAATGTCCAAGTCACACACAGCGCGTGGAAGGAGATCGCGCTGACGCGGGGCAAAGACGAAGCCAAGTGCCGAAACAAGTGGAAGTATTTGCGGGACCGGTTCGTGAAAACCAAACGGATTAAAGGCAGAGGCGGAGCCACGGGAAGCGGGTCTGCAATGATTCCGATTTATAGCGCCCTCGGCTGGCTGTCGGCGTTTGTCAAACACAGAGCCACGCCCTCCAACTTGACAGCGCTCGAGGTGAGAGAAACGTGCGTGGGGACTAACGGCGTGTCACTGGATGGCGAACCGTGCAGATAAAAAGTGGGCGCGAGGCGCTGAAACTCAGCTAGCGAACAACGCGTTTGGTTGGCATGAAAGTTTAAAGTGCTGCGAGGATTCTTTCACTCGTTTTGACACCTGTAGCGATGTACTTCTTTGCCTTTCGTTTCAGAACCCACCTGCCCATCATCCAAAAAGCGACGTGAGCAGCGCGAGCGAATGTCCAGCCGCCGCCCCATCACCGAGCACCTCCGCGGTTTATGACCGCACCGGGCAGACGCTGCTCACGGTGAATCTCTCGCCCATTCAGACGAGGCTCGAGAGACTTGACCGGATCGGAGAGCAGCGAGAAGACGCCGGCGAGGAAGCCCAACTTTGCTCAGATGGTGGTAGACATGCTCAGGAAATGTCCACCTCAGCAGAGGTCTCAGGCAAAATTTAAAATCCACCAGCTGCTCTTCCAGATGGAACAGGACCTGTACGAGAGCCAGGCGGGGACGGGGACTTTAAAGAAGGAGAACCACAGGTGAGAGCTTGTCATGATCTGCGAGACCCCCGAGGCTCCCCGCACAAGTGGGTTACTGCAAACCGCACCACTTGTTGGAGTTTCAGTTTGCTGTCTATTATAGCAGTGAATGAGAAAAGAGAACTTCAGCAGTTTTGTAAATAAAGACGCACTTTTACAAACGGGACTTTCCTTCCTCTATTAATATTACGAAGGTCTTGATTTAAGAAAAAAGAGAAAAAAAAACATTAAATTACAAGCGTTGGCAGTTTGGACTCTCATAGAAAGGCCTCACGTTGTGTCTCATGTTGATGATCCAAGGGAACTGCCTTCAGCTCAGAGTCTTAAATTGTGTTCTGTGGATCCCTAGGGTCCTGTGAAACCTTCAGGTGCTCGGTGGGCTGAGAATGACTTGGATCAGAGAGATAAAGGTGTGTCTGCTCGGCGATGCCGTAGGAGAACCATTCTTCATTTACTTCTTGACAAATTTTAGGTAAAAAAAATAATCCGGTACTTTTCTATTATTGTGACACAAAGACTGGCCTCCCCAACCACAAATACTAGTGGGGTGAGCATAGTCACCTCTGGGTCCCTAATGCTACTCTCCCCCTTGGGTGCCTAATCTTAAAATTCCTATTAGGTGCCTAATTCATAAGTTTTCCGTCTTGCGTCACAATAATAGAAAAGTACCAAAAATCCGAGTGAATGTGACTTTCAGGTCAATCAGCGTTTAAGATTCGACTCCAGTGAGCTTCTGCACGCACCATGTTATTACCGACCCCGGCAGGCAATGTCTTTGCACAATAATGCAATAGTCTTGTGAAATAACACAGTAGTTTGTAATTCTTGACATTTTTAGAGCGTTTTTCTCACTTCTCAAAGTGCTTTACATGGACAGCAGGCAGCCACTTCATCCACCAGGAGGATGTGATGGCACCCATTCTTGTGCCAATACGCTCTCCACCAATTAGATATTAGGCCATGTCGGGTGACAGAGGTAGTTAGGCGGCTAGAGACAGGGGTGATTAGGGGGCCAGAATGGACGAGGTCCTGGTCGGCAATTTAGCCAGGACATCGGGTGACACCAACGCTTTTCGAAAAGATGACCAGAGACCCTTTGATGATCACAGGACCTCAGTTTTTATGTCTTCTCTGAAGGACGGTGCCATTTTTTCAGTACAATGCCACCGTCCCTGCAGTGGGATGTTAGGATCCACACATAGACCACAGCGTAGGTGCCCCCTGATGGCCTTACCAACACCCACTCAAATATTTTCTATGTGGTCTTCCATCCAAGTACTGGCCGAACTCAAACATACTTAGCTTCAGCTGGATTAGCTGCTCTGAAGTGCCGAAGCAACATCTGCTGGCCAATAGCACAGTGCCATTGTCAGACGCCACAGGAAAACGTTTTGTGGATGATCCCGCTCTGGAATTGGAGTTAATGCTGGATACAGCTTTAAAATGAAGACATTGATCAGGGCACAGCAGACTGGCATTATACTTAATGGACTAGGTAAAGGCACTATATACAGTAGATTGAACTATTTAAATGGTGCTCTGCTCATCCGTTCATCGAGCCCAAGTGAGATCTGCACTGTACCGCATTAACGGCCAAGAGAAATGAGCAGGGGGCCCAGCTGAGACCCCACATCTGCCACGTTCCCCTGGGCCCCTGCTGTGGGCACAACTATGATGATTTATTTGGCCAATCAGAAATGCAAATAGCAGCATGTGAGCCCCGCCTGCCCCACTGGTATTCAAAGAGTCTCCTAACTGTTACAAAGAAATATACAAATGGGCCGATGCCAAATGCCTGCAGCAAATGGGCATCCATTTGCATGGCTGCCATATCGGATATAAAATGGCCAGACGGTTTAAAGTACGGATTTGAGGGACGTGTCAGTGACCGGCGTCGCAGCAGAGGGAAAGCCAAAGAGGACCCGTGGGTCACAGAGAATCAGGTGGGCACTGTAGAGGGCAGGAGGTTGAAAGATGGCACAGAGTACTGAGGGGACAATGGGGAGGCTGTTGGGGGAAGATAAGCAAATTCTATAAGACAAAACGCACCTCTCCTATTCATTATATAGCGCCTTTCACATGACTCTATCAATTGTGTAGTGTCCATCACATCTCTTTATCTGTCTACTAGTCATTAAGCCCGTTACAATAACGGGTGCTAGAACAGTAGCGCATGAACATTAGTAGGAACAGTCTATATTAAATGGCAAGGGACTTTGACCTCATTCTTTTTGTTGGTCGTATTTTTCTTTCTTTCAGCCTTTCTTTTGTTGAGGTTTACTTGCTGAGCTGACCGTTCTTCATGGGCTGCCGCTGTGTATTGTGTGTCTTTAATTTTCTGTGACAGTAATACTGTCTTGTACGTCCGTATTATACCTTTAATTTTCTCTGACGGTAATACAGGCGTGCGCGTCGGTAATATGCCTTTAATCTCCTCTGACAGTAATACTGGCTTGTATGTGGCTGTAATATGCGTCACTGTATTGTGTACCTTTAATTTCCTCTCGCAGTAATACTGGTTTGTTTTTCTGTAAAACGCCTGTAACTTTCTCTGACAGTAATATCGCGCTTCGCACCGTGCCCCGCGCATGCGCACTTCACCAGAAGACACACACACACGGACACCTGGACGCACACAGGGATCTTATTAAAGAGGATTATAGTACATTTCATATTTAATACTATTTAGTGATAATCTTAATAATACATTTTACTTATATAGTGCAGTGCCTTTCCCATGTGTCTGTCACATCACTTTATCTTTTATAATGAAATTCATATTTAATATCGTATGGTGTCTGTCACATCTCTTTAAGTTTAATAGCGAAATTTTATATTTAATATTCTATAGTAATAATACATTTTAGATATGTAGCACCTTTCCCATGTGGCTGTCATATCTGTTTATCTTTTATACTGCATTTTATATTTAATATTGTACAATAATAATAATGATTATAATAATACATTTTATTTTTATGCGCCTTTCTCGTGTGTCTGTCACATCTCTTTAACTCTTACAGTGCAGTTTTATAGTCAATATTCTATAGTGATAATCATAATAATTCATTTGATGTATATAGCGCCTTTCCCGTGTGCCTGTCTCATCACTTTATCTTTTCTTGCGCACTTCTTATTTAACATTGTGGAGTGTCTGTCACGTGCTTTTATTTGATTCTCTTTTCTGTCGCCCATTTTCATCATCTGTCTATCCTGTGGTGTCCTTGTGCTCCATTGCTCCACGCAGCCTTCATGGATTCTGAGTTCTGAATGGGGTCCTCTACTCCTTCTCGACCACTTGTTGAATGGCGTCTAAGGTGGCGTTCCATCGCAGTCCAGGCTCTTCTTGTGTAGCTCCCGGCCGGTGGGACCGTTTGAACTGTGGACCCCCTCAGTGTGCCTGAGAAGCGCTGGGAGACCCTCTTGCTTGGTGACTTTCTCTCTAACTGAGCTGTTAGGTTTTGTAACCCATGACTTGTTGTTTTTTTCGGAGTTCCTCACCTGTGATGATCCATTTTGTCACCTTGCCCTGTCCCACCTGTTCCCAGACATTCCCCCAGATGGAGCTGTACACGATTTAGTAAGTCACTTTGTATAAAATCCTCTGCCAGGCCAGTAAGTAGAAGAGTACTTGAATCTGAACTGATCACACCCTTTGTGTGCCTGGCGTCCCATCACCGCCATGGCAGACTTTTGACTTTGGGAGGCCAGGTGTGCATGTGATGACATTTGACTTTAATCGCAGTTTCTCCCCCCCCACCACAGGGTGGTGCTGTACTCTCCCTGTGCTCTTCTTTAATTGTGAACAGGACCAGACTGGGTGCCGCATGTTGGCTAGTGAGTTCAAATTGACTTGAAGGTCTTCTTTCTCTGCATCTTTACAGCGACACGGGCCAAAACCGTCCCAACATGGAGCGTCAGAAACTTTTACTTTGTCGACGGGGTGCCAAAGCAACGTTTGCACTGATTTGTGCTTTTTGTATCTCACCCCCTCACACACCTTTATCGTAAGAGCATCCCTTATCTACGATGGAGCGTTCGATCAGAAGTAAATATGAAGCTGGTTTGAAATTAAAAGTCGTTGAAGTAGCGAAAGAAATTGGTGACTGCGACAAAATTCAATGCGTCTGAGAAACTGATGTGAGATTGGAGGAGGCAAGAAGATCTTAAAAAAAAAAAAATGAAGTGTCGCATTTCTGAACGGGCGTATAAGTCGGGGTCTGATTTTATGATCGAGTTTTCGGGTTTCAAGACCCGACTTATATGTGAGCGTATATACGGTATTCCTTTTGCTGCTCCTCCTGCTGCCCCGTCTAAGCTCTCCTCTTTGTCTTTGACTTACAGTGGCCTGGGGCTCCTGGTTTGATCATGTGATTGGCTGGTGGGACATCAGGGAACGTCACCAGGTCCTCTTTGTCTTTTATGAGGACATTGTCCAAGTGAGTTTCTGTCTGTCTGCCTGCATGACCTCATGTACTGAGTGACTCTGTGACAACTCTAATGTCCTCTTCCTTGGCGCATCAGGACCCAATGAGGGAAGTGGAGAGGGTGGCCCGCTATCTTGGTAAGACACTTGATAGGACCACGACTGATGAGATTGTGGAGCACATTGCATTCGGGAACATGAGGGACAATCCCATGACTAACTTCTCCACCGTGCCTTCATTCGTAATGAACCAGGAGATTTCACCGTTTATGAGGAAAGGTCAGAGCTCTTGAGATGCTGTAAGTCTTTGCTTCAAAGAGGGCCGACATTGGTGACTGATTTTCCAAATGTTTCCTTAGGAAAAGTTGGAGACTGGAAGAATCACTTCACGGTGGCCCAGAATGAGAGGTTTGAGGAGGAATATCTGCAGCGCATGGCCAAGACTTCCCTGCGCTTCACAGATGAACTCTGAGCGAAAGACAATGCGTTGGTGTCACCCGATACAAAGGCACAGGGTCATCGTGCGTAAAGTGTACTTTAGAGTCCTGACCAGCAGATGGCACCTCTGAGACTGGGCGATTCTGTAAAGCTGGTGTGTCTGTTAGCTTTGACATCACGCATGTTCTAGCGATTAACACAATGGATTTATTAATTAAGGGGTCAGCGATGTTACCTTCAAACTGATCTCCACCACTCTGTCTTACATCGATAAATAAAAAGCAGCAGATGTAAAAGCTTTACCTCAATATCTCTGTCTGATTATTGTTTTCTAACGTCATCGAGTGCTGGACTTTGTGAAGTCCTCTGCTGGAGGCAAACTGGGCTGAAGTAAAGGAGGAGTGGAAATGAAGGATAATCCCAGTCAGCGGGCCTCCTGCCATTAGAGGTCTGTAGGGTTGAGTGTGCGGGGTCCCGTATGGAAAGTGAGCCTGGGAACAGAGAAGGACCTAAGGGGCTACTTGGTACCATTTGTGTTAGCTGCATGTCACTGGTGGGCTGACCACGCGGTAAATCAGAAGTTCAACTCCACACTTTCTGTTTCTCACCTTACTGCTCTTTGCTGCTTGCTGCTCTAATGGAGAGAAAAGGGCAGAGGGGCACAGAATTGGGCACCAAGTTCCTAAAGAGCTTTGCAGTGCATGTTGGGTACTTTAGCGTCTGACCTGATATGAGTGAATGTGGCTGTGAGTGTGTGAGTGCATGAATGGCACCCGACTGTCTGCCATGTTTGGATGTTCTTATTTCGGGAAACCAAAGACAAAAGCAGAAACGAGAAAAGTAGAAAAGGCCTGGCACTGATCTCACTGCGAAACTGAACGGACGGATGGATGGAAGACGTCACAAGTGCCAACCCTCCGAGCCGACGGACTGCAGGAGCCCCATGACCACATGGTATTATTGTGAGGGTCAGCCGATATTTAACCAATTTGTGCCTAACAAGTACCAATCAATGAACCAAAGTCTCTTGCCAACCGTCTTCTCTCCATGCAGCCAGACATACGCTGACATGTCGCGATTGGGAAGTGGCTTTGACAAACCTTCCTTTCCACGTGATATCTCACGGTCCACAATGTTAGCAGATGTGGTCGCTCGTTTTCAAACCCTGCATTTTCACACCGCACTGTTGAAGAATCATTTCAAACATCATCACTGAGCGACGTTCGGGCGCTACATGGCGTAAACGATTGTGCCGAGCGAGGAGTCACACTTGCCTTGGACTTCCTTTCATCAGCCAGAAATGAAGCACGTGCTGCAAGCCGCTGATCGTCATCAGACAGCAAACGTGAGAAGACGCAGGCGTGTTGACTGGTGACTAATGAGGACACACATTTATTGTCCTGTCGCAGTGTTTGTTTGTCTCTTTAATGTCTGATCAATGCCAGTGAACACTTATTAAGTGTTGACATGTGCCGTTATTCTATTCATAGAACAAAAAATGTGGCGTATTTTGCTGTTATTTCAAATTTTCTAGCTATTTTATCTTCATGTAGATGGAGGCCCACATGGCCATATTGTCCCCATATTCTGCACCTTATATCTGTATTGGCACTCGGACAAAATTAGCCTGGGGACAGCAGATTATGGTGCTATTCTTAAAATCATGAGGAGGATGAGGGTCCCCTAATATATATATATATGTAGTGTGGGACCTCCTTGGGACGTTCTCACCATGGAAAGATGGAGTAGACAGCATGTATGGGGCATTGTCTCCCCCAGACTGCTAGATGGCAGTGACACCGGTTCCCACAGGGCACCACACAATTTGGAACTGTTCGACTGGCAGCCCTGTTGGGTTCTGTGGGTGCTGCCAGGGGGTGCCCCGCAGTCTGGGGAGGCTCTCACCTCACCTGGAGGTGCTTCCTAGCTACAGCTTTGGAAAACCTGAAGCACTTCCAGGTGTAAGATTGAAGGAGCTGCCTGGCACAACTCGAGGTGCCAGACTTGGGAGGTGGCAGATGATGGCTGCCAGGGGGACTGGAGGAGGCAGAGAGAAGGAGACAAAGATACGGAAGACAAAGACTGGCAGAGTGCCATGTTCCTTGGTGCTTTGTAACTTTGGGCCTGTGCTGTGGAAAACTCTTTTAGAAGAGTTTCACACAATAAAAACTCTCATTTATTTTACATTTGTGTCCATGGCCTGTCTGTGGTGGGTGTTTGGGGAGCTGGAGCACCCCCTGATGGCCACAATATATATTGTTATATACATACAGTGCCTTTGATTTAGTAAAAAGAGACTGTTTGCCCCCTGCTCCATTCAAGAGCGGACAGGCTAAGGAATCCTTGCACTTGGAATCCAAATGCCCACTAAGCAGGTCACATCTACACAACGGAAAAGAGCCGACGAGGGTACTGACTGGGCAGGGAGTGGGCTACGTCCACGTCTCATGCTAAAGAGCGGCAGGTGGTCTCACACTGGCCATTCTGATCCCTTCCAGTGAGAACAGAGAGAGAGAGGCGAGCTCGAGTGCCCCTTGGCACAGTCTCATTGAAAACAACATGTCGCCACATTGCTGCGGAGTGTTTATGAATGGGTTTATAAGTCACTTTACAAGGGGGAAAGATCAAGGCCTGGATGTGAAGCAGCGCCAAATGGACTGTGCCCAAATGGGAGTGAAAAGTCAGGAGCGCGTGGTAGCAATGCCGTGATGATAAGGCAGAGATGGACAAAGTGCGGCAGTAGGAAGCGTTTGCTTTGTCATTGTGGCAGCAGCACCTCTGCGAGTGACGGCATCGCGGGACCGGAGGCCAACCTCGGAATTAACAGGTGCGCAAACGGGCGTCGTGATGACTGAAATGGCGTCCATCCTGTCGAGACCGTCTTGTTCGCTCTCAAAGATGTTGCTTCTGTATTGGCACTTTGTTGCGTTGCGTGCTTCCTCATAGAACCGTCCTTCATTTTGTGAAGCTCTCCCTGCATATGAAGTTGTTCTGTGGGCTTTGAAGAGGTTCCCAATATGTGGACAAGGCAGACATCTTTAATGGCCAGTAGACGGCCTTGTAGGGTACAACAGATGGAGAGCAGCAGAACTCGGCCTGTGTGATGGCGGCCAGGACTCGAGCTTTGGTCTTGTTTCCTCAGTTCATTGGACATTTCTGCCCTCTTGTGGACACCAGACGACATTACACCCAGGCTTGGCCACTGGATGTTCCCTCACTTTGTACAGTCATGTGCCACTTGGCTGTAAGTCGTGTTTGTAATGGAGACTCTGTGGGTCACTGGGGTGCATTCTTTAACTGCTGGTATTGGTCCGTGTAGGGCCAGTGTCGGGTCAGGAGTTGGTCTCGGTGGGTTTATGACGGGTCGCCTAAGTGATCGGAAGTGTCGTGTGATATGTTTCTAAATGAGTTAGTTTTATCAAGTGGGACCCACTGATTGACTTGCAATTGCTGCTAATGGGTCGCCAATGAATTTAAAAAGCCATAAAGGTCGAGAAACGCTGGAGTAGGAAGGCAGAGTGGACCGAGTGCACAAGAATTAGCCATGTGGAGCAGCGCCGATCAAAACGAGCCTCAAAGTGTCCTCCGAGAGTCAGAAGACATAAGAGGTCCTGTGAAATAATAATAATAATAAGGCGGCTGGTTTTGGTCATTTCTAGCACATTGTAACCCAGTTGTTTTCCTGTGCTTTGTGGCTGTAAGTACTGGTTGCCTCAACTTGTTTGGCCCTAAATCGGCACATGTCTGTATATATAGAGATAAGGAAGCAGAATTCAAATGAGTGATAATAAATAATATGATGGTGGCCTGTGTGACAAGCTACCAGGTGACATGCCACCTTATTCTGCTCAGTCTCTTGATCCTGCATGGTCTCTTCATTAGGGTGGCGGACACTGCAGCTCCTCTACTTTGGTGACGCTGAGAGGGAAGGCAGAAGAGCGCCGAGACCCGACGGAGGGGAGCCTATTATTTATACTGGTCCACCTTTCTCAGTCTTCTGGGGGCCAGTGGGCACAGAGTGACCCCCAGGGTTCATCCAGCCCTGTTTCACTATGACTCTGGTGCAAGGTGACTCCTTGGGCTCAAACGTGCCTTCCAGTTTAGGCTTTCTTACTGGCGGGATGGACTTGTAAGCTCATACAAACTGAAGGCACCTGGGCCACTTTGACTAACTCACTCGTCTCCACCACAGATGACTTGATAAAAGTGGGCTCTGATCTAGCAGGGTCATGAATGTGCTCAACCTGCAACTGGTTACTCAGCTTTCCTCCCTTTAAATATTATCTGCTTTAATACAAGGATAAGCATTGGTCTCTCTGTGTGCTCAGCTGGTTGCTATGTCTTTGTCATTCCAACATGTGACACATCATAAACATTACATAGCTGTCATAAACACAGCTTTTATGAATCTCATACCCAATGGCATATCGCAGAGACACATGTACTGCACGCAAACGGTAACACTGAGGTCGGTGTTGATTATTTGGATTTCAACCAGCGTTAGATGAGTAACACAGCCAGTAAACGTTTACAGCTAATTTTTTAAAAATCCATCCATCCATCCATTATCCAACGCGCTATATCCTAACTACAGGGTCACGGGGGTCTGCTGGAGCCAATCCCAGTCAACACAGGGCACAAGGCAGTAAACAAACCCCGGGCAGGGCGCCAGCCCACCACAGGGCACACACACACATACACAAAGCACACACAAAGCACACACTAGGGACAATTTAGAATCGCCAATTCACCTAACCTGCATGTCTTTGGACTGTGGGAGGAAACCCACGCAGACACGGGGAGAACATGCAAAGTCCACGCAGGGCGGACCAGGGAAGCGAACCTGGGTCTCCTAACTGCGAGGCAGCAGTGCTACCCACTGTGCCACCCCTTTTTAAAAATCAAAATATAAAATATTTATCATTGATATAACTCACTTTTTTAACGCTCCACTACAGTGATGATGATAAGAGCATTTGATTTGCATCACCTACAGGTTTAGCACATTTCACACTTATCTTACCTTACCCCTTGGTCCACAGCCGCTCTCTCGGATTCGCGCCAATAAATCAGCTCTGCAAGTGAACTCAGATACTTACAGCGATGAGAGAATTCGCAAAATCAACTGGAATGTTCAAGCAAATTATAGAAAAATAAACAGATTGAATAGTTCTCGCATGAAAATCGGACAGACAGACAGGCAGATGTTGGATTTTATATACAGTATATATAGAGATATAGCGCCTTTCACTGTGTCTCTCTATCAGTTATGTTGTGTCTGTTGCTTCATTTTTAAACTGTGCCTTCAGCTCTCTCTCACTATCTAAGTTATAAAGCGCCTTTTTAATTCTGTGGCGGAACAGAGTGACTTACAGAGTCCCAGTAATGGCTGGGGTGCCAGCCTGGCCTCCGCGTTTAATCACAAGGCTTCATAAGCAGACAGAGTAACAGACCTCAACTGAACAGCCAATCAGGTCTGACTGAGGAGTTCGAGGTCTCGGGTAACAAGCGAGACGCTCGCTGTCTCTCACTCCGTCTCACTTATCTTTGGTGACGTGTTCTTCAGGGTGGTCTTCTTCATGGCTGCTGGAGGGAGGGGTCTGAACCACCGACGTTTGTACTAAAAACTCTCTTTTTCTCCATCACAACAGCTCAATGCCTCAGACACAAACAGAAAGCCACAACGAGGGGGGCAAGGATGCAGAAAAATCTGAATGCCCCCCACAAATGGAACGTCAGGTGCTTTATGATGTTGAAGGGGTGCCGATGATCTCGGTTTTCTTTGAGTACAACGAAAGGATCAGAAACTTCAAGGCCAAGCCGGACGATGTGCTGATAGCAACGTATCCCAAAGCAGGTGAGATGACGGGAAACGCAGAAGGCCAAAGCTGAAACGTCTCGATCTTCTCAGAGAGGACTTCATTCTTCAATGAAGAAAAGAGCTACAGAGATTTCAGTTGCCTAGGAAGTTTCCTCTGACACCATGTCAGCATTTATGTAGTTACTGTGGACCCTTGGAGGTGACACTCCTGGTACAAGTAGGTCCTCGAGAGGTCATTCATCTGTCCAACTTTGTGACTTTCTTTTCAAATCATTTTGCTCGCTTTGTTCTCCTCTTCTAGTTTTGCTCTCGCTTCCAATCTCACTTAATCTTCGGTTCACTTGTTTGGCATTTTTTCGGATCTCTCTCTTGCTGATCCTTTTATTAGAAATCTGTCATTCCCTGATGGCAGCAGAGACAGAAAGACAACGTGATGACAAGCCTGGATTAAGTCCCCCGCAGGCCTCTGGGTGGCTTAGCTCCATAACAGACAGCTGATCGTATTTTAACAATGCAGCGTGTAGATTACTGCTGTGCGTTATTTAACCCCCTGATGCGTGGAGATTCAAACAATTCATCAAGCAAGGGACGGTCCCCCTTGGTCATTTCGGTATGCAGAGACTCAGTCATTTCATTCAGCAACGTTGGTCATTTGAGCACAGGGACACTTGATTGGTGAAAAGGCCCCAAGGTGTGCACCCAGATTGGATGCACCGCTACGTAATGAGGTCTGGTCCAATTGGCATGTTGGATCACTTTTGCCCGCTCAAACTCTAATTTGTTGTCACTTGGACAAACGACAGTGAAACTCCTTCTTACAGTTTAGACCAACATTTAAATTATTGCCATGATCCCAATACTTTACAGGTTGGCTTCGGCCTACATGGGCCTAAAACTTCAAGATATCTTTAATGTCTCAAAATAATCCAAAATACCTTTCAAGGGAACAAACTTATTAAAGAGGAATGTATCTCTATAAACAAAAGAACAACTAATTAGGCAAAAAGATTTTTACTGAACAAGGCAACACACAGCACCAAATCTTAATCTGTGATCCAGTAATCAAACTCCAAGAACAGAAGTAACAATCCAGGAACCCAAAAAAAGTACAAAGAACTGCACTCTGCAAACATCAATGAGCCACTGAAGGACTCAGGAGCTTCGGAATATTAAGGCTGAGGGTGACGTTAGGGTGGCCCGTCTCTTGGGGTTCCACCATAAAAGATTACAATCAGATTATTACAGCGGTTCTCAAACTGTGGGGCGTGAATGTTGCCATATGTGGTGTAATTTCGCTATTCGTAGGGAAATTTTAAACTTGCAGCGGTGTATCGGCAGCAAAATATATAGGGAAAAATTTTATTAGGGTTTCAAAAAACATTAGGGGGGCGCGATTAAAACTGTTAAGAAAACTCAGGTTGCAAATACTTAAAGGTTGAGAAATGCTGGATTATTAGGTGAAGTTGTGAAAAGAATGGAAATGTAAAGTCATAAAGAGTTGGGGTACCACAAGGCAACCTCATTTGCTGCCAAAAGGCAAAATGCAATAAACTCTTCAAATGGGTGACCAGTAGCACCAGTGAGCCATCCTCCCTCCAGGGTCACCATGTAGATTTTGAACCAGAGTGGTCAAGGTTAGGGCGTGCTAGAGTGGCGACTTTCAATTTGTTATTCTGGATTGGCTTCATCCTGGCTGGAGGAGAATTGAGCCACAGTTCTCCACAGCCCCGCCCCACAGACGGGCCTCTCCAGTTGGACATATCTGATAACCAATCACACTTCAGGCCACGCCCAGTCATTTGTGCTTCTCTCAGTATTACCTCAGCTGCTGTTCTCATAAGTCACCCTTAGATTGTGGTTAACGTTAGGATTTGTCGTACTCAGGAGTTGTGGTGTGTCGTGTAGTAGACGTGTCATATGGTGCTGTCGTGAAAAATGTTTACCTGCTCTTTGTGCTCTTAGGTACAACGTGGATGATCGAAATTGTGGACTGCATCCGCAAGGAAGGAGTCACAGCAGAAATTAAAAATCAGCTGAGCATGACTCGGTCTCCATTTATAGAGATGGGGGCCGCCAATATGATGCCTTCTGGTAAGAACGAGCATCAAAACCTTATCATTAGAACAAATGGCGTCTGCTCCAGGGACTTAATATGTCTGTGTCTGTCTGTCGACAGGAGTGGACCTGCTAGAGAATATGCCGTCTCCTCGACTTGTGAAAACTCATCTGCCAGTGAACCTGGTGCCAAAGTCCTTTTGGGACAATGACTGTAAGGTAAGGGACTCTGATTGGCTTCGGTACCTCAGTCGGCCTTCTCTCAAAATGCTCTCAGGTGAACTGACAGCTCCAGCGATTCAACTCTCATTCTTATGTTTAGATCATCTATGTGGCCAGGAATGCCAAGGACGTCCTTGTTTCTTATTATTTTTTCCATAAGATGAATCTGGGCATGCCAGATCCTGGAAGCTGGGAAGAATATTTTGAAAGCTACCTGTCTGGAAATGGTGAGTGAGACTTGAAGAAAAAGGCAGCCATGAACCTCGGTGTCCTCACTCAGAAGGGTCAGCTTGTTTAACTCTCCTCATAGATAGATAGATAGATAGATAGATAGATAGATAGATAGATAGATAGATAGATAGATAGATAGATAGATAGATAGATAGATAGATAGATAGATAGATAGATAGATAGATAGATAGATAGATAGATAGATAGATAGTGTGAAAGGCACTATATAATAGATAGATAAATACAAGGGGTCAGAGTGGAGTGATTTTCTTCCAGCACGTGCTACTTAACCTTCACATGCTGCCATTCTCAAGAGCTACAATTCAAAGACGCTCACCTCATTCTTCTTTAGAGTGCCAGAATTGTGACGTGTTGTGCATCAAACAGCTGCTTATTTATTCCATGTGGTCTTCTTTATCATGTCTTCTATCATAACAAACCTCACAGTCTCATCTCTAGTCTGCTGCTAGCCGTGGCTTCACATGTGCTTGATAGAATGGAGGTTTGGATGGGGACTTTCATGTCACCAAGAGGTTTTGGAGGGTTTCGTTAAAATTTCTGGCGTATTCCGGCACAGGGTGTTGTTGGGCACAGAGCCCATGATGGCCGTACAGGACAGAGGACACGGAGCCACCATAGGAGAGTGAGAAGTCCATTGCAGTGCACACACCCCACTCTTGTTCAAGTGCCCATCTATCTCATTTTCAGCATTTCTCATTTTAAATGTTTCACTGTACAAATGAATGAGTGGTAGTTCTGACTTGCCCTATTAGGTGGTCATAATGCCCTCCTGTATCTCCTCCGTCAGACCCCTCACAATAGCCGGACTAAACTCTCCTCTTTGATTTTGTCTAACAGTGGCTTGGGGCTCCTGGTTTGATCATGTGATTGGCTGGTGGGACATCAGGGAACGTCACCAGATCCTCTACGTCTTTTTTGAGGACATTGTCCAGGCAAGTATCTGTCTGTCTGTCCACCTGACCCTTTCTTCTAAGGCTCTGATCCTCTAATGTCTCCTTGTTTGGTGTGTCAGGACCCGGTGCGGGAGGTGGAGAGGGTGGCGCGTTTTCTGGGTAAGACCCTCGAGGGGACCACGATCAACGAGATTCTGGACCACATTGCATTCAGCAATATGAAGGACAATCCCATGACTAACTACTCCATTGTACCTTCACATCTGATGAACCAGGAGATTTCACCATTTATGAGGAAAGGTCAGAGTTGTTGTGGGGTCCCGATTCATTCTTCTTGTTCGTGGCTTTCATTTCTGACTGTTTTTTCCTTAGGAAAAGTTGGCGACTGGAAGAACCATTTCACCGTGGCCCAGAACGAGCGATTTGAGGAGGAATACCGGCGGCGTATGGCCAAGACCTCGCTGCGTTTGACAGATGAGCTCTGAGCTGGAAGACGGCCTGCTGATTTCACCCAACACAAATCCACGAGATCATCGAGATTAAAATGTCACATAAAACGGAGGAAAAAGAAACCCCAGCGCCTTTCACAGGGGCCTTCAGAGCGTGAAGAATTGTGAAGTTCTTGAATAATAAAAGGAGATGTTGATCTTGAGCGCTTTGTGGGGTCAGCTGGCCGTAGCTCAGCAATAACGGAGATGGGAATGTGCTACTGGGATCTGTAGAGGTGAACCAGTGTGCGTGTTTTAAGTTTTCCTGTGTGTTTAATCTAATCAGTATTTTTATGTGTATGAGATAAATTGTGAAGTTTGCAATTGGATTTCATCTGTCAGGTTGTTACAGTGATTTGAGCGCCCTGCAGATATAAACTGAACAAATAAAGGAAAGGCGCCCATACTGTGGAAGGCTGAATTAAACTTCGAGCTTCATCATGACTAAAGTGTCATTTAATAATGTGACCAGCAGGTGGCACCCCTGAGGTGAGACAGACTGGCACTGCCAGCTCAGCACTTGTAAGATATAGAGACAGAAACCCAGAAGGCTCCTTAAAAGGACACCACAAAAGGTGAAAATGGGCATACTGGGGGCTCTGAGACCCCTTCACTTTCTGCACACTTTATCGTCTTGCAGATTTAGATTCGATTATTAATTTATAAAAGCACGTTTGAAACAATAGAAGTTGCGCCCAAGTGCTGTACAAAGAAGCATTCAAAGAAACGCAGTGCTGTGGTGGTCCGGTGTCGCTCAGGTTTAATTATTTTTTACTGTGGGGATTTCAGGAATGTCACCCAGCCTTGGGCCGACCCTCACAAACTCACAGGCAAAGACACCAAACTAACAAATGAATAACGAATTCGAGGTGTGAAACAAAAACAACCGGGCTGGGCTTGGGGCTTTCCTGGAAAACCATCTGGAGGTCAGCTGGACGTGAATCCTAGAAGTCTATCATGTCATTTGTGAATTTCCCCTTGGGATTAATAAAGTATCTATCTATCTATCTATCTATCTATCTATCTATCTATCTATCTATCTATCTATCTATCTATCTATCTATCTATCTATCTATCTATCTATCTATCTATCTATCTATCTATCTATCTATCTATCTATCTATCTATCTATCAATTATATAGTGCCTTTCATATCTATCTATCTATCTATCTATCTATCTATCTATCTATCTATCTATCTATCTATCTATCTATCTATCTATCTATCTATCTATCTATCTATCTATCTATCTATCTATCTATCTATCTATCTATCTATCTATCCCAAGCTACACGACCCCTCAAGCCGCTGACCGGCCAGGTATGTCCTGTGAAGAGCCCAACAAGCGCTACACGAGTTGCCACAACAATGTCGAATCAGGGGCAGCTCTAGGCTCGTGGCAGCCCTGGGCAGAGAAAGAATCGGTGGCCCCTTCGCCCGCCAATGTCAATATGGTATCTTATGCACGGCGGATGGCCACGTCCGTTGAGGACACTGCATAGCAGCCTCGTGCTCATGACACAAGCGTTTAACTTTTGCTGAAATTTGCCACTGCGTTTTGCCAGCTTTCGTGTACTCAAAATCTCTTCATTTTGCTGAGACTGGGTATGCGAATGTCTTGTGTCCCCTATCCAACCAGATAGTCACTATGACTACTGCGCTAACACTAATACTTTATTAAATCTAGGTGAAACATTAACTTGTAAGACGACTCGCCCACTTGCACCAGCTTCGCTTCTATATGCACCTGTCTGTAACTTGAAAACCAAGTGGTGGCCCATGATATTCTCATTACGGCAGAACGTTATATTACTACATATAGCTTACTGCTCCGACTCTAGCGACATTAGTAAATACAGCGTACTAATTAACAAGAAACACAATGTTTTTTTGGCCACATTGCCGTCAACTGTGTCGTTATTTTCTCTTTCTGTTTTATATTCAGTATATATTGGCTTGACGGCCCTGTACAGCTGCACAGTTTGCGCATGCCAAAGGCTGCAAATGGTTGAACAGCGAGACAAGACAAGACGACGCTCCCGCGCGCAATCCTTTACCGTAAAGCAGTTTCTGACTATCAGAAACATTCCTGTCCTCTCCTTCGATTGTCCTCCCTATTCTCCCGCTTTAGCTCCCTGTGACTTTTACTTCCTCCCGAAAATCAAAAGTGACCTGAAGGGAAGACATTTTTCTTCAATGGATGAAGTGAAGACAGAAACAGCGAGCCTGTTGAAGAGCGTCAAGCAGGAAGACTTCCAGCTCTGTTTCAATCAATGGAGGTTACGGAGCGGTGTGGAGATCACGAGTGGGAGTATAGAGAAGGTGACGATGTTTAGAAGGCTGTAATTCAGCAATAAATATTGTTGTTATTTTTGTGTCACACCTCGTATATTGAATGGAAAACCCAATACAAACAACAAAAATCGGATAAACCTCCCTTCCCCTACGGCGACACAATTTTAACACAGCAATGCACCACGACAATAAACCCTCACGACAAAAGAGGATGAAATGGCTTGGTGTGAGATGACAATCCCGGGAACAGCTTCCGTAATAAATGAGTGAAACAGTCCTACCGGTAGATCTGACAGGCGAGAGGTGAGATTTGCAGGCGCTTTCTGTTTGAAGACACACGACGACTAATCCACACACGACAGGCAGGCACGAGAGAGACAGTCCGTCCATCCTAACGGGAAAACGATCCAGGGCACAATTCAGTAGACACCTCGGACAGGTTACGCTGATCTCTGTTGCTCCTTTTCAACTTTCCGCAGGCCTTTCTCCTCCCCAGCAGCCCCTGCTCCCACTTCAGTCATCCAATGACATCGATTCCTTTGGGGCTGCTGGGAAATGGAGTTCTTCCCACGGTAGCACAGCTACAACGCAAATAATCCTGCAGAAGCAGAAATCGTTCCTCCCCCAAACTATGCGACTCTTCAATTCCACCCAGGGGGGGTAAACATCAACATTATACAAAGTTATTGTCTGTTTTTACCTGCATTATTATCAATCTTTAATTTAATATTGTTTTTTTGTATCAGTATGCTGCAGCTAGAGTATGGGAATTTCCCCTTGGGATTAATAAAGTATCTATCTATCTATCTATCTATCTATCTATCTATCTATCTATCTATCTATCTATCTATCTATCTATCTATCTATCTATCTATCTATCTATCTATCTATCTATCTATCTATCTATCTATCTATCTATCTATCTATCTATCTATCTATCTAATAAAATAACCAATCAGAACGTCCCCCGCAATCCCATCATGCACAGTGTCAGGCACAAGCAGATCTTAACCTCGACAGAGGATGAAGACCTGATGTGGAAAGGCAGCTCATTCCAAAGCAACAACTGAGAGAGCTCTGTGCCCCCTGCAACTTCAGCCGAGATCTTGGAACTACAAGGAGTTGTCGTCCAGATGACCTCAGTGCTCTCATAGGGTGACAGACGTATTTTAGAGGCAGCGATGCCACACGAGGCTTTAAAAACAACCAACGAGATTTTAAAATCAATGATGTGATCATCTTTTGTAGACCCCATTAAAAATCTAAGTACAGTATTTGGAACTCGCTGAAGGCGCGACAGAGCAGATTTGGGCAGATCCACATATGAGGACTCACGATAGTCTAGCTGAGATGTAATAAAAGTATGAACGACTGTTTCCATGTCCCTCTGTTAAAGAAAGGCTTTTAGTTTAGGACTTTACTAGCATGGAGATTTATTTTTCAAAACTTAGTGACGACTCGAAGATGACACCTCAGTTTCTGACATCATTATGAATCATCGCTGCCAAGGAGCCTAACTGAGCGCCGATGTGGTGGACCAAAAAGAAGGAGCTCTGTTTTATTTTCATTTAATTGTATAAATTTTGTGGCATCCAATATTTCATATCCTCAAAGCATCTCAACAGCTTTTTCACAGATGACTGACTTTGAGGTACAGTTGCATATCATCAGCATAACAATGAGACGCGACATCACGTTTGTGAAAGATAAAGAGAAGGGGAGCCTGAAGAGAACCTTGAGGGACGCCTCGCGTGAGCAGAGCTGCCTGAGAGGAGTGTAACAGATGCAGATCTGCCTTTAAGGTAGGACTACATGGCCTTGAAGGCCCACTTCATCCTCAGACCTCCATGGTCCACTGTGTCAGATGCTGAGATCCAGTAAGACTAAGACTGCAAATGCCCAGCGTGCCCATGCATTAAGATGGCCCTGGGTGGAGAGAGTGGTCCACTTTCTGGGTCAGACGCTGGAGAGGACCACGCTGGATGAGATTGTGAAGCACACTGCGTTCAGCAGTATGAAGGACAACCCCATGACTATCTTTGCCCCTCTGACTTGGTGTATTCAGGAGATCTCACTGTTTATGAGGAAAGGTCAGAGCTTTTGAGATGCCATTTGTCATCGCTCTTAATCAGTTTCTGCGTCAGATTGACGGGTATCTGTGACCTTTCATCAAATGTTTCCTTTGTTAGGAAAAGTTAGCGACTGGAAGAACCACTTCACCGTGGCCTAAAACAAGTGATTTGAGGAGGAATACCAGGGGTGCATGGCCAAGACCTCTCTATGTTTCACAGATGATCTCTAGGATGGAAGACAAGCCACAATACGAACCCACAGGCTCATCACGACTGAGTATGCCAACCAGCAGAGAGCACCACCTGCAAGTAGCAGTGCCAGCTCAGATCTCCTCAGAGGCAGCAGAAGTCCAGCAAGGGTCTTACAGAACCTCTCAAAGGGTCTTAGAGTTCATTATTAACATGAGGCGTTCATCTAAATCAGTTTACAATCCTGTTAATCAGCATCAAGACAAACAACAGAAATAAAGGAGGGACGTCAATGGAAAGGTGGAGTCCTACCAGCAAATAGAGAAGAAGAAAAAGAACCCATGAAATCATAAGGAGAAAATTATGAGAAATGACTTGTGGGGTCTAATTCATAACATGATGGCACATTTCTGTTTTACTTAATTAAAAAAATTAAATGTGTAGATGTAACGTTCCATCTCAGTGACATTTTTGGTGTGACAGTTCTGGTGACGCTTAATGTCAGAGGTGGCAGACTGTCAGAAGGAGTGAAGCCAGCCTGAGAAACTCGCCTTGCATTGCAGTTCGTCGGTAAATGTAAGATCCTTTGAAATGCCATTTATCCAATTTCTAGTGACTACTGTAGGTGACAGGGAGCCAGAAGCCAGATGAATTCTAGTCTTAAACAAGATTAGCTGTAAATAAGTGCAGTCATAAAAAAAGAAAAGCTTCTGTAAAAGGCCACACGTTGAGTTTTCTCCAAGGATTGTAACTCGCGTATATTCTGTTTTGAGCTTTTCACTTGTAGAAATCAATTCTGTCCCCATGCATGCTCTGTGACACTCATTGTATTCCGTAAGAGTCCCCAGACTGATGTTTACTCGATTATGTTGACTTCTTTCACATAAAAGTGTCTTCTAAAAAAAGAAAGAAAGAAATATTAAGGCACATCTGCTACTTCTGGAAAGTTGGAGCCTATCCCGGCAAACATACAAATGGAATTTCCGTGATTTGTCTTATTTACTGTATTACCAAATTTATTTAATTTTAAATAACAGATCGACAAGGCTCTGCGGTGGCTTGGCACCCTGCCCAGGATTGTTTCCTGCCTTGTGCCCTGTGTTTGCTGGGATTGGCTCCAGCTGACCCCCATGACCCTGTGTTCGGATTCAGCGGGTTGGAAAATGGATGGATGGATGACAAGGCTGCACACGATATATCGTGCGATTCCATAAGTGTGTGTGAATTTCAAGAAAACTGGGGCGCATGCGTGCATTCTGTGAGCTGTCATTTCTCTGACGGTCAACCCATTGGGTGACAGGGGCGGCCACCTAGGGCGCCGTTTATGTAACTCATGATGTATGATGTAGCGTTTTGGGGAGGCTGGAGTGGGATATAGGGGGTGCTGTTTTGGTAACTAAATAAGCGCGTGCATCCCCAACAACCCCCCAAAAACACGCCTCGGGCTCCATATGGCACTGCAGTACAGTGACAGACTGCGACAAGGGAACTCAATGACTGGACTGCCACCCCTGCCCCTTCTTGGGCTCCGTTAGCGGACTGCTGCAGCAGCAGAAGCGAAGAGCCGCGGAATATTATTTCTTCAAAAGCGTGTGACAAATAATCATTTTATTCTGGGAAGTGTTATGACACTGGATATGTGGGCTCGGAAATATGAACAAAACAGAAATCTGCCTAGCAGGATACCGAGCGAGTAAGGACTCCACCTTTAATGCTCACAAAAGTAAAGAGCATCAGTTTCACCAAAACATGCCATTCAAACCTGAGGTCATTTCTGAGATTATGCATGAACATCCATCCCCTAATCTGAATATTGAACAAGAAGCTGGCTGCTCAGAACCTGATGATGGCGAGTTGGAGGTGACAGAGTTCTCTGAAAGCATGGAGCACTTGGATAATCAGTTGGAACATAATGTGGTTGCTCTTTTTCTTAAAATGACATCTATTCTCAACATTTCTGAAACTGCGCTCCAAGAGGTCATAGAGCAGATCAAACAAATTAATAATCTGTTCATAACCATTGATGCATTCCTCAGTATAAGGAATACTAAATCTGCATGATGATGCCCCAGTGAATGAGAAGAATGTATTCCTGAAATTCACCTCTACAGGAGGATCACTGTCCACTGCAAGAAAGTGAACATCATACATTTTAAAAGAATTTTCTGTTGTAATGCCCACTGAGTTTGTACTAAAATAGGAAAAGCAGACAGTTGTATATGTTCCTATTCTCAAAATGTTGCAGGCATTATTGAGTAATGGAGACATTTTGGATAAGGCTATGTCAGTTGAACCAAATGCATCACAAGTATTTACATCTCACAGAGATGGTATCCACTTTAAAGACAATTCCTTCTTTGCTGCAGAAGAGTTCAGGATTGCCCTTTTCTTGTACATAGATGATTTTGAGGTGGCTGATCCTTTAGGAACCTCCAAGAACAAACACAAGCTATGTGCTGTGTACTGGGTCCTTGCTAACCTGCACACCAAGTTCCGCTCCTCCCTTCACTCCATTCAGCTTGCTTTACTCTGCAAGGCCAGCAACGTTAAACTGCATGGTAACAGAGAAATTCTTCGCCCTCTCATACAGGACCTTGTTTTTCTTGAGCAGCATGGTGTTTATGTGGAAACATTAGGAGCCAGTGTAAAAGGCACAGTGTTGTTTGTTGCTGCAGTGCATTCTTTAGGAGGGTTCTTTGAAAGCTTCACAGTGAGACAAATGTGCCGGTTCTGCATGGCCAAGCGTGAGGAAATACAGTGCAAGGAGGTGCGCACAGCTTCATTCCAACCACAAACAAAAGAAGACCATGACAGACATGTGCAAGAGGTATTAGAGGATTGTACTGTAGCCCAGCTCTATGGTGTGAAAGGAAGCTGCCCGCTTACTGAGAGCTTGGAACATTTTCATGTAGTAGATGGCTGTCCACCAGATATATTGCATGATCTTCTGGAGGGAGTGGTTCCAATTGAATTGGCTATGTGCTTGAAAGCACTAATGTTAAAGGGACACTTTTCTTTTGAGACTCTAAATGAGGCCATTAAACAGTTTCCCTATACATTTTCAGACAGAGCAAACCAGACTCAATTAATCCCTAAGAGTTTCTCCACCAAGGGAACAATAGGAGGAAATGGTCATGAGAACTGGACACTTCTCAGACTCTTGCTATTACTGATAGGTCAACACATTCCTGAAGGGGATGAAACATGGGAAGTTTTAATGCTTTTAAAAGATGTAGTGGAGCTGTCAGTGTCTGCAAGCTTTACAGAGGAGTCTATCTTCCTTCTTGACAACAAGATCTCTCAACATAAAAATTTATTTCTAAAAGTGTTCCCAGGTGAAAAGCTACGGCCAAAGCATCACTACATTGAGCACTACCCACAACTGATTAAAACATATGGTCCACTAAGTGATGTGTGGACAATGCGTTTTGAGGGAAAGCACAAGCTTTTCAAAGAAGCTGTATGTCATGCTCACAATTTCAAAAACATAGCCCTCACTTTAGCTGTCAGACACCAGAAGATGATAGCATTCCACTTAGCTTCCACCTCCTTCTTCAAACCTGCTATTGAAATTAACAAAGTCAGATCTGTGCTGGTGAGTTCCTTTCCTGAAAATGTGCAAAGTTATTTCTATCACAGGAGTGCCCAGCAGAGCACAGTTCTTACAGCATCTTCTCTGTGTGTAAATGGCATCAAATACAGTGCTGATATGGTTGTGTCAGTGGGATCTTGCTCAGGTCTCCCAGATTTCAAACAAATAGCAAACATTGTGGTCATCAACACCGACATACTGTTTGTCTGCAGAGTCGTGACCTCATGGTATAACGAGCATTTGAGATCATACGAGCTTTGTAGCGGCCACCTGCCCACTTTTGCAGTCACCCAGATGTCTGAACTGAATGATGTTATTCCCCTGTCATTGTACAGAATTAGAGGAAAACACTTTGTCCCCCTTAAAAGGTTCATATTATTCTGAGTGATGTAAACATTATTGCAAACTCACTCATATGTCTCCTTTTTCTCAGGAGGAAAAATAGACCAACGGCTATTGCTCAGAGTTATTGTTGAAGAAGATGACATAAGGAAGGCTACCTTAGATGAAAGACCTGATTCTATTGAGGCTTTACAAGTGATACTGAGAGAGAAGCTTTCTCTTCCCTAAGATTTCAAACTACAATATGAAGATCAAGACTTTAATAATGCCCTCTGCAATCTGACTGACATAACAGATTTGCCTGGAAAGGCCACCCTGAAAATCATCCCTCTGGTGTCACTCAATTTAACAACTTTGTCATATACTACAATATCAGATATCGAGGGAAGCTCAGCCGATACAGAGATCCTGGGAAGGTCCCCACTGCCAAGCCGACGTCAATGGCTGGAGTTCTTTGATATACCAAATTTCTTAGTGGATGTCAAGTACAGACTTAGACAGGGAGATCTTTCCTTTATGAAGGATGGGACTCGTATGACCATATCGCGAGATATGAAGCATGACATGTTGGAAAAACTTGCTGAAACAATGTACAGTTTTAAGGCCTATCCTGATGATAATGACTTCAGCAGTGTTGCAAAAGCACTAATCAGCAAGCACCCCTGCCTCACTGAGCCTGGTCCTCAGCCTGGATGGTACGTGTGGAAGAACAGCCTTAAGTTTAAGATGGCAAACTATCGCTCCAAGCTTCGAAAAGCTGGATGTGAGGATGTTGCAGTCAATGGTGGTAAAAGAAGCAGAGCCAATCCAGAGGAAGAGGCATCTAGTAAGAATATCAAACGGCCAAGAAGAGGTGAAGCTAATTATCTGCCTAATTTGCCTGAAGTCCTGCATGAAAAAATTCCTTGAAGATGACAGAAATATACTCATAGAGGAGATGAAGAAAAAATGACCAAATGGGTCTCTCATCTCAAAATTAATGGATCTAACATTCCCATTACACTGACGAGAGATAGTGAGGAACGGGGCTGCTGTCCAGGACATGGCTGAACATTGGCCAGCACTTTTCATGGAGAGTCAGGTAAGCTACTATTAAACTGAAAAGATCCTGAAAAGTTCAGCTTTAAGGATAGATTTTACAGCTCTTTGAAGCAAAAAAATAATCTCAGAAGTTTATCAAATTGTTAATATTTTATTGCCCTGAATACATGTGGACGAAGGTTCAAGGCAAACAGCAGGCAGACAGCAGATATAGAGTAAAAAAAGCAATTTCTTTATTCTTGGTGAGCAGAGAGAAACTACTGCAGCCCCTGTCAGCTTGTGTCACTTACAGTTACCAGCAATAGCCCCATCTTGGGGGGGTGAGCTTCCTTTTTATAAAAGAGTCATACATCTCACAGAGACAGCTGGTCATGGGGTAAGGTTACACAATTCTTTGGGGGAATTTAGTAATATTACAACACATTTGTTCAAAACGATTGAAGAAGAAGTGAAAGAACCTATTACTGTTGATTAAACAAAAATCATAGACGTTTGGAAAATAAAAAAGATTAGCAGTTTTCCTGAGTACAGACTAAGAGTCAGCAGTTTGACAGAAGTGTTGCAAGTTTGTTCTTTCAGCTTTCCGTACACACACTTAATTTTTATATGTAAGTCTTATTAATAATCAATTAATCTTTAGTTCATTAGTTTAAGTAAGTCATATTATTAAACAATTAATCCATAGCTCATTAATACAAACTAGTAATATACTTATACTGTTAAAATGATTATACAGTTAATGGTTTTCCTCTTTTAACAATCTTAATGCATTCATATGGTTAACACAAAGAATTCTTATACTTGCAAATATATATACATATACATTTTCTTAGCATCAGCTGATTTGCATAATAATATATTTTCCATCCACCCAAATGCACACAGATAGTAATCATCAAGGCATTTTAGATTTGTTTATCTAAGTACAAAAACAGGTCAAAAGGTCCTCAGTCCAAGATTCTTTGTTCAACTATTATTTAATATATTGATTTTAAATTTTTTATTATTCCACATACGTTTTAAATCAGTGTTTAATTCCAGTTTGTATGAAGTCAATACATCAGACTTTTTTAAGTAGTATTTGAATATGAAAGAAATTTATCTTTTTTTGTCTTGTAAGCTTTTAATGTATTGTGGGTACAATTGTTATGAATGTAATTGATTACTTAAGGTTGTCTTCTTCTCCTTCTTCCCCTTTCTCTTTTTCAGGTATTTGCTGAGTTTAACAGAATTGCCAGTAAGAATCTTGAAGGAGATTTCTTTGAGGCTCTGGACTGATACACACCAAGCTTCATCCAACTGTTCAGTTGCACAAAAGGAACTGCTGGAAAGAAACGGACAGAACTGAAGCAGCAGATTGACTTGATGGTGAGTGACTTATAACTCTTGTTCATCATTGTTGTTCCTATGATGTTACTTCAAAGGTGTACCATGAAAAGTTACCCCCCCTGTCTGATTAAGATCATGTCACCAATCTCTTTTAAACCATATTGTGAGGCATTGCATCAGACAAAATGACCAGATTCTCAAAAAACTCTCTTAATTCCCAAAAATGTTTATACACTAGCATGGGGTGACGAGTGTATAAAAACTCTGTTAAAGGTTTTTAGATCAAACAATATAGTCATTGTGTGCTGCAAACAACAATTTTTGTTTTTTTGGAAGAATTAGGTATCAAGTAGGCTACAACACCACCTGCTGAGTACACTACATGTCCTCTCTTTATTTGCATCAATATAATCAGTCCTGATTTACATCTTCTTGGTTTTACATTTCAAATTTGCCTCACTTTTAGTTGAAACACAGATAATATCATTTTCTATCTCAGTCTGTGCTTATTTCTCAGAAATTGTTTCTTAGAGGAGTTTTTCTGTATCAACAGACACCAGATGTGACTGCACGGCATACAGTTGTCCTCAAAGGCCTTCCCATTGTACTAGGCAATGACTCCAGTGACTTCTACGTGTCATGCTTCGTAAGTTCTGGAATACAAAAGTTGTTTGTCTACTAAACTTTGCATTTGTCCAAAATAAACAGTAGTGAAATATTAATTTTCCTAAATACATTAAATGCATTACTTTTAACTTGCAACAATTACATATGCCCTGTATGATGTACAACTACTAACATTATGCCTGGACAAAGAGACTAAAATAAATAATTAAGGTACTTGGCATGCAACTAAAACAACTTAAACTTTTATTACACCGGTATTACACTGCGACAGCTCAGCTTTCATTGTTACTTGTGTTGTACCAGAGGTTCAGTAGTCACTTGCACTGTGAGCAGAAATGGTAACACAATGGTCTGATTGAAACTGTTGTCTTTAGTTCTGGGTGTCCAAGTGTATACTAGATGGTTCTGGAGTACATTTCCTCAGATTACACACTCAGAAAGCAATATTTGAGACCACTATGAGGGGTCAGTATTGCTTCCATACCATTATTTTGAGATGGCTGATCACCAAAGTATCTTGGAACTAATAGAATTATTTTGTTTCTGTTGCTTCTCCATAGGACACCACAAAAGAAGAAGCCTTGGCCTCTCTGACAGTTGGTGTCTTGACTGTTCTGAGTGAATATGGCCCAAGTTCTCTGCCCATATCCACAGCCATTGTTCTTGACGGAGTTATTGCCATGGATAATATGAAGAACTTTCCTCAGGCAGTTTGCCTGTTGTTTGGGCTGACGTATGTGTTACACTTGGACTATCCAAAATGCATGGCAAACACTCTGAAATTCATCCAAATGGTCATGCTGGGTCTGCGAGGCAAAAGCCTCCCACCAAAACTGTTAACACTTAAGAACAGTCTTTTGGTAAACAAGCCGTAGACTCCTTTGTTCTGCAAGTTGCACTTTTCTCTAATAGTTGTTCTGTGAGAAAACAGAAGAGGCCGAGTGCCTGTTTCTATATACCATTCGAAAGTTTTATTTTTGTGAAAAAATGTACTTGCATTTTATAAGTAAATAGTTTATTTTTTTCTGAAATGTTGACTGTTTTGAGAAGATGGCATGAAACTTCTCGTTAAAGCATTTGAGGTCCACATTGTGGTATCATGATTTCCTTATTTTGTTTATTTTACTTGCAGTACCTGATTACTTTAAGTCACTCATACCTTAAGTCTGTAATACATGTTTTTAGCACTTCAGCACTGGTTTTAAATAAATGTCTGGAGGTGCCTCATGTTCATATTTGATGTCAGAATGGGAAAACCTGTGCAGCTAGTTATTTAAACATTTTGGAACTAGGTTTTGCATTTCTAAAATAAATGTCAGCTGAAATACCTCAATGTGTGTTGTTATTGTTTTAAATGGTCATTTAGTGAGAATATTGGTAAATAAAGTAGTAATGTAGCTGGTACAGTAGAATTGTAACAAAATTAATGACTAGGGCTATGAACAATTTGAATTAAATTATTTGCTTAAGTTAGGGAAACTGAGTTTTATCATGTACACTGAGAATGAAAACAAGTTTACACAAAGCATTTTCTTTAATTTAAATATACTGGATCGCTTTAAGTTCTTTTAATTATATTATGTAATTTCAGCATACTTAGATTTATTAAGTTATTTTAAGTTCTGTTAACTTAAATATTACAAGTTAATTGTACTTATTTTCTCAAGATTTAATAACTTAATTTTTTTGAGGCAACAAGTTTACATACTTTTTTTAAGTAAAGCCAACTTATTAGGTTTTACAGTGTGGCATCGCTCTGCCGTGCCACCCCGTCAGAGGCCGTGACGTGAGTGCTTTGAGAAACGGTGCCAGCGACACACACAGCCAATCACAGAATGCGCAGCAGTGCTTGTATTAAAGAGTAAAGGGCTGTGGACACAAACACACACACACACAGATAGAGACAGAGAGAGACAGCGGAGCACTTCTTTCCAATAACTCACCTGTAGGTGCTTATGCGGATATTTAAAGAGATATTAAGGCTGCACCGTCCAAAGTCCGACAGTAAAAACAGCCCCACTAATTGTTTCGTCAGAAGAAGACTTCGATGCAGCGCATTCGTTCACAAAATTGGGGAACAATGAAGAAATTCTACGGAGCTCACTGAGGACTTGGCTGGGACGCCACTTCACAATCCAGGTGTGTTACACTAAATCGAATATTCGGCATAAAAGGGGAAAGTAAGACAGCGAATCATGAAATGAACGGGAAACGACGAATGGGTGCTACGGGGGATCAATAAAAGGGCAGCAAATTGTGAGGGAGGTCAATCAAAAATAAGAGTCACAGAGGGAGAAGTTCTATGCTGTATTTCTTAGTGAGTTTTAAGTATCTATCTATCTATCTATCTATCTATCTATCTATCTATCTATCTATCTATCTATCTATCTATCTATCTATCTATCTATCTATCCATCCATTTTCCAACCTGCTGAATCCGAACACAGGGTCATGGGGGTCTGCTGGAGCCAATCCCAGCCAACACAGGGCAGGAACCAATCCCGGGCAGGGTGCCAACCCACCGCAGGACACACATAAACACACCAATCACACACTGGGGACAATTTAGAATTGCCAATCCACCTCACCTGCATGTCTTTGGACTGTGGGAGGAAACTGGAGCACCCGGAGGAAACCCACGTAGACACGGGGAGAAGATGCAAACTCCACGCAGGGAGGACCCGGGAAGCGAACCCAGGTCCCCAGGTCTCCCAACTCCAAGGCAGCAGCGCTACCACTGCGCCACCATCTATCTATCTATCTATCTATCTATCTATCTATCTATCTATCTATCTATCTATCTATCTATCTATCTATCTATCTATCTATCTATCTATCTATCTATCTATCTATCTATCTATCTATCTATCTATCTAGTTAATTCAAAGCCCGACTTTCATCAGAACAGTCACCATTTATAACAATTCAAACTGTGAACATCACAGGTTGATTGTCCAGCGTGTGCCCACCTGGATTTACAACGTTAATACTCTCAATAGCAGAGTCAAAGACCAGATGTGGCATTTGGTAATTAACCATTTATTAACTTGCAAACAAATAAATGATATACAGTAACACAAGTAATATAATTACAAACAGACAGCACAAGGGGTATAATGACTAAGAACACAGACGTGTACTCCAGGAGTTTGTCCTTTAGATCCTCCAAGTTACCTCGCGGCTCTCAGGCCTTTCTTATATTCTGCCGCTCAGCCCAAGGTGTTACCAGACCAGTTGTGGTGTTCCAGCTGGAAGCACAGACCGTGACAGAATTATGTAAACCTTTTCAGATCAACAGTTGTCAGATGCGATGGGGTGAGACCCCTCAACTCCACAAATTTATCAGACATGACCCTGATGTCAGAAGTCCCCAGACAGGCGTGTTGTGTAACCAAATGGCTGCTGTTCCTGAGACAGGGCCAGGGGCTAAGCTGACCATGAGAATGGTCCTTCTTAAGGGTCTTTTTGGAGTGGATTGGATTTACTTTATTGTCACCAAACAATACAACAAGGAGTGAGCTGGTGAACATAATTGTGTTTCTCCAGGCTCAGTGTATGAGCTCAGACACAGAGAGAGACAAGTGCACGGTGTACAACAACAGACAGACATGATAGACAACACAAACATGTACTGTATACAGTAATCCAATAGATGCCATTGGTGAATCGTAGTGAAGTGTTCAAATGACGAGAGACAGAACAGCATATTAGGAGATATGAGATTCTGAATATGCAGTATGTGTGTGTCTGTGTGTCTGTGTGTGTGTGTGTGGAATTCAACAGGCCCAACAGGTCAGCATGTTGTTTGTTGTTGGTGGAAGTCTAGTGGTCTGAGGGCCTGTAGGTCTGGCGGTCTGGCACCGCATACTGTGCTGGTGTTTGCCAGAAGGCTGGAGTTTGACCATCATGGCGTTTCTGACTAACTTGGTGGCTCTCCTAAGGCAGGCTGATGAGTACAGGTCTTGTATAGAGAGGAGGTTCCGATGATGTCCTCTGCAATCTTCACCATTCTCTGGAGGGACTTCTGATTGGAGACAGTGCAGCTGCTGTAGCAGACGGTGAGGCTGCTGGTCAAGATACTCTCTATAGCGCATCTGCATACTGCTGGAGGTTTACTCTCCTCATCCTTTGCAGAATGTGAAGGCACTCCTGTGCTTTCTTGACAAGGGAGGTGGTGTTTGTAGTCCATGTCAGGTCATCCCCCAGAAACTCTGTGCTTTCTGACCCCATAGCACTGCCATGGATTGTAAGTGGAGTTTGTGCCACGTGTTTCCTCCTGAAGTCAACAATGATCTCCTTTCCCTTGTTTTCATTCAGTGACAGGTTGTTGTTGGTGCCCTTCCTCTCTGTAGCCATAGTCATCATTGTTGCTGATGAGGCCCACCACACAATTTGAGTTATTAAAGGCACGACAGTCGTGAGTCATCACAGTGAACAACAGAGGGCTCAGAACACAGCCCTGGGAGACCCCCAGTGTTCATGGTGATGGTCTCATACTCTCTGGGGTCCATCTGTGAGGATGTCCAATTTCCAGTTGCATAATTAGGTGGGCTAAGTTTTTCTTCCCAAGTGCTGGCTGTTAACTGTATTAAAAGCACAGCTAAAGTTAATAAGGAGCAGCCGCACGCCACTGTTCTTATGGTCCAGATGGGCCACCGTCAGATATGGCATCATCGGTGCAGCGGCTGGGGGGTACGCAGACTGCAGTGGATCAAACGTTGCAGGGAGTTCTGGTGCTATATGGTCCTTGACCAGCCTTTCAAAGCACTTCATCATGATGGCAGTGAGAGCTGTAGGGCGAGACTCATGGGTATGACAGTAGTGACATTTGAAGCATGGGGTACGATGGCCTACCTCAGGGAGGGATCAGAAATGTCTGTAAGAAGGTGCATCAGTTGGTCAGCACCTTCCCTGAGCACACACCCTGCTATGTTGTCAGGACCAGACCTTTCCGTGGGTTGACCCTGCGCAGTGTCCTCCAAACATCAGCTGGGTCGAGACCAACCTCCATGTCTCCAGTCTCCATGATGATTCATCCAAAGCAGGCATCGGTCATTTGTCGATAAAACGTGTAGGCCCGCCATTGGTTAGGACTGAAGCCATGCAAAGAATTGTGGGATTGTGGAGCAAACTACCAGGACATGGACCTGAAGCAGAACCCTTGAGAACCTTTAGATGGACATGGTAGGACAGTTTAGCCAGTAGCTGACCAAACGAGTGTGATGGATGGAAACGAGTGTCAGTTCAGAAGGAGGCCCGGTGAGCGTGCGGGGGTCAAATTCCCGAGTCCCTGTTTACAAAGTCTGCAGTCACACCAGGCCTCCCTGCCTTGCTGGATGAACTTTATGGCTTTGTTTACACTTGTGTTAATATTTTTTTTATAAGGGGTGCGGATCAAAGTGTTATTGGAACGACTGGCACTCGATGTTTGCACACGGGCAACAACAGCTGTCACTTGCACAAGTGACATAATTTGACAGCGAAAGACGTCAGGTTGACACGATACAACTGCACGCTTCCTATTTTGAGATATTATTATAACGTATAAAACATTCCTTTCAAGAAAAATACCTTTTGTTAAAATGAGTAACACGAGTGGAGGTGGGGGTGACAACTAGACGGAAAGGCAGAGCGCAGCAGAGATCCGACCTTGGTGAAGATAAGTCCGTTCTGGACAAAGTACAAGAAAAATCAACTTGCGCAAGAGGGAATGAGAGGGACAGGCAGGCGGGCAGACAGGCAGATGGACAGGCAGGTGGGCAGATGGGCGGACAGACAGACAGACAGACAGGCAGGAAGATGGACAGGCAGGCAGGCAGGCAGACAGACAGACAGGAGGGCAGATGGGCAGACAGACAGGCAGACAGACAGACAGACAGGCGGGCAGATGGGCAGACAGATGGACAGGCAGGCAGGCGGACAGGCAGACAGACAGACAGACAGACAGACAGACCGACCGACCGACCGACCGGTGGGCAGACAAACAGACAGACAGGTAGACCTCACTTGGTAAACAGAAGATGAAGCTTTCTGCAGTGCACTCCCAATGCACGTGTTATGAAACTGAGGCTTTCATTATTGTGACTCCACAAAAGTGCAAACTAAACTGTAAATTAAAAAAGAGTAAATCAAGGCCACGGGCACAGCAGCTGCACTTCAGGACGTGTCATCCACCTGATGCTAAGCAGTACATGGATGGGAGAGCATCCAGGAAAAGCTTGGGTCATTGTTGAGGCCATCGGGATGCTTACCTTGTGCTCTGTGTGTGGATCCCAGCGCCCCAGTGCAGTGACAGGGACACTGTGCTGTAGCAGTTGACACCATCCTTCACATGAGACATAAACCTGAGGTCCTGACTCTCTGTCACCATGAAGGATCCCTGGAAATCATTTGAAGAGAGTAGGCCTAAAGTCCTAGCTAAATTGCCCCCACAGCCTGGTCAGTCTGCCCCCTAATCAACCCAAGTAGCCCCGTCTCTCTTTCAGTCCTTTACCACCTAATAGCTAATGTGTGGCGGGCGTGCTGGCGTAACAATGACTGCTGTCACAATGGCCAGGTGGATGTTACACATGCTGGTTCAAGTGGTTCCCCAATGTCTACATTAGAGCAACCTGCACCAGAACAGGCCACTTGGCCCAACAAAGCTGGCCAGTCAGTGCTCTGCACTCAGTTCTTCTGAATTAACATCAAGTTGAGTTTTGGAGGTCTCTAAAGTCCTACTGTCTGACATACTCCTTGGTCACTTATTCCATGTGTCTGTGCTTCTCTGTGCATGTAAAGCCCTTCGAGTAGGTTAGGAAAGTGCTAAATAAATGTAATTAATTCTAAAAATTAAGGTTAAACTTCAAGTAGATAGATAGATAGATAGATAGATAGATAGATAGATAGATAGATAGATAGATAGATAGATAGATAGATAGATAGATAGATAGATAGATAGATAGATAGATAGGGTCCAGGTTTTCTAAAGAAAGACGTTCTAATGAACACGAGCTGCACTGTCACTATGAATGTCATTTTTGAAGTAGTCAGGAAGTTCAGTGCATGCAGGAGTCTGTGCACACTTCACTATTATTATTTATTATTATTTTTTGTCACAGCACATTATTTTGTAATTTTAAATAAAATAAAACATTAGATGAACACACGACCCTCACCCTGCTCCGCATTACCTACGCATGACTGGCAGGAAGTCACTTTGTACGTAAGGGTCAGAGACCTTCACTTTGGGAGGACACTAAGCTGCGTGACCAGTGCCAGCTGTGCTTTTATCTCCGTGAGCTGTTTCTGTTTCTGATAGTTTTAAATCTAAGAGAACCAGAAGGCTGTTGTACTGCATTGAACCATTTTAATTTTTACTAAAACTACTAATATTACTTATTATTATTATTATTATTATTATTATTATTATTTTGTCTCCGACGGAACAGAGCAATGCCTGAAACCCAAAAGGAATGCCACAAAGATATGGACAAGGATGATGGCACATCTGGCAGCTCCTCAGAAGAGAAGCGTGCAAAGCTTTATATGGTCGAAGGGGTGCCGATGATGACGAACCGCTACGTGTATAATGAGAAGATCAGAAATTACAAAGCCAAAGCAGATGATGTGCTGGTCGCAACGTACCCTAAAGCAGGTGAGAGATGGCACAGTTGGCAAGATCTGGGGAGGGTGGCGCTCACTCGACGGGGCGACTAAGAGAGAGTGAGAGAGAGAGCGCGTATCTGTCTGGTTAGAACTTTACGTAACTTTTGCCCGTTTTCAGATATCAAGTTTTCGGAATCGGTTTTTGCAGTGAAATTCTTAGTTGCCGGTGTAGCGGCCATGTAGCACGCCACCATTCTGCAGCTTCGTGATCAGCAGGCATTACCGGCCAAACGCGGCTTTCTTTGTTTCCCGGATGCACTCATTGAGCTCCTTACTGCTGTTACGTTGAGGATGTCACCTCCTATCCATGGGCTACTCTGGCTGGACCGCAGTCTTTTCTCCGTGTCCTTTATAAGAAGTTCACTGGACTGGGGCACGCTGAATACGAGTGACGTCACAGACCACGTTTTAAAGATCCGGAGATACTCGATTGGCTCCAGCAGACCCCCGTGACCCTGTGTTCGGATTCAGCGGGTTGGAAAATGGATGGTTTCAATAGATGTATTTTTCATATTTTCGATTCTTGTTTTCTTTTTTACACATCTTCGCGCACCCCTAGGGCGGCCTGCCCCACAGTTTGAGAACCACTGCCCTAAGAGGAGATGGGTGAAAAAAGATGTGGGAGCGACATACTGTCCGTGCAGACATCATGTTGATTAAATCTTTATGCTTTGCGTTGTATCTGGAATGTTATTATAATTCTATTGAAGGCACTATAATCTTCTCGTTTTGGAAACAAAAACACCCCACGAGTTAATTCATTAACTGGCGCCCACATATTTTATTTTAAACGTTCCCACGATTTATGACATTCCTGCGGCACCTCGCGACTGATCGGTAGTAAGTGAACGACTTCTCCCACGTGGAATGGCGTCGTCGGCGGAGCCCATGAGTCCCGAGAATCCTTCGCAGCTGTCGCCTGCTCAGAGTGATGCCCCCCTAAATTTAAACGTAGCCGTAGCACGGTGTCCTTCTGCACGAGGCTGTCGGTGTACAACAAGAAGCCCAGCAGGGCTCTGCAGAGCGCAGGCGCACACGTTATCTAACTCAAGGCAACGTTTAAATGACACGTGCGCACAAACCGTGAATCGACCCCCTGATTTATTTCTGTTTTCATTGCCATGTCCTCTCCAGGACTCCGTAGTGATGAACTACAAAGTGCCTAACTAATATACAGAAGCTATTTCAGGACCCTTGAAAATCAACTTCTCTAACAACATCTGCACTCTTTCTTCCTTTTGATCAATTCTTGTACATTTTGTCTTTTTGCCACCAGTAGTTTATAACTTTCAGTCATTGCTGCTGCTTTCCATTTAAAATGGCCAGACAGTTTAAAACTTGTGTTTATATTCTGTGTTACATCCTACTGGTGCGATGAAACGTCAGTGTGATGATGTGCACTTTAAAATTTCTATAGTAGTGAAGTAAATGCAGGGCACCTGGTGCCATCTGCTCTACCCACACACTGAGAGGGGCCTTCTGATAGAGCAACAGGGTGGCAGAAGTAAGACATCATTGGCTGGTAAGTGGCATACAACCAAGGGGTGAATCAGGGGGCATGTGTCTGGGATGCCCTTGGGGACCCATTTAGGTTTGTGTTATATCTGGGGACATATGTGTGTGTGTGTGTGTCATCCACGATGAGGACAGTGAGTCCCTAACCCTGTAAAACATGAGCTCGTAATTTAACGGTTAATGAAATGTGATAAGAACAGTCAGGAGCAGAGATCAGCGTACGGTTTATTTAGCAAAATGAATGCAGTCAACAATTACAGTATAATGTCAGCACCATTAATATTTAATTGAACCCTTTCATTGTTTCAAATCAAGCTAAGCAGCTCAGTGACGTAACGTTTAACTTACACACCTGCATTACAACGTCACTTAGATATCAGAAATGTCAACACACAATCACTTCCTTCATTTGATGTGAACCAGCGATTATGAAACGCCGCTCATGTTCTTCAGTGTTGCTTTTCTGTTGAAGGGTGTGCTTAAGCTTCGCTAGGATATCAAAAATAACTCCACGTAAATCAGCTTCCACAACCATGAAAACGTTCAGAAGACGCTGAAAAATCAGCCTGCTAACCGCCATTCGAGTTCTCACGGGGCGTAAATACGGAGCTTATGAGGGAGAATGTGCAGCTGTCTTACTAAGGGGGCGTTCCCTTATGCAAATATATTAACATTATATGCAAATGTAGAATTCGGTACATTATGAGTTTAGGGCACTGCATCAAGTTATTCACAATGAAAATATTCGTTGATAGTGACAGCTAAAACGCTCCTTAAATGTAAATGTGCGTGTATTTATCTATTTAATATCAGTATGCCGTGTTTTGTATTATAGCTTTCTACAGTTCATGTCATGTATGGTAACTGGATATGTGAATGGGGTATGTGGAGTAGCAGAGAGAGACTGGCAGAGTAGACATCTGTGTGTGTGCGAGTTTAAGGTGCGAGAGTAGACCGACCCCGTAACAAACGAGTCTCGCTCATCCTACGATAACACAGATAAAGAAGCTGGGAGCTGCGCCCTCTGTCTGAGCACAAGAAGGTTTGGTGTCACAGAAGTCTACAGCACTGTCAGTGTCGGTGGAGCCAGCATTTCACATCTTCTCCGACCACACCAAGAGTGAAAGTGGAGAACAGTGAAGGCACCATGGGGCCTGCTGACCCGCTCAGCAACTGTGAGTGTGTTTGGGTGGTGGAAGGAAACCGAAAACGTCAAAGGACAGAGAGGATGAGGGCCAGGAGCTGAGACAGGGACGAGGGTGATTAGGGGGCCGAGGGGCGGCCTGAGTTTGGAGGAGACGCTGAAGGAGCTGAAGAGATTGAGGTGACGCGGCTGAAGTGTTTTAAACTGTGAAAGGACAGAGTGCCGCGGATCTCAGCCATTGCTTTCAAATCAATTGTTAAAGGAGAAAATGGGGAGAAGGCTGCAAACTTGGAAAGGCCGATTTTGTACAAATATTAGAAACATTTTAAAAGGATCCATTATCCAAACCGCTATATCCTAACTACAGGGTCACGGGGGTCTGCTGGAGCCAATCCAGGCCAACACAGGGCGTACACTAGGGACAATATAGGATCGCCAATGCACCTCACCTGCATGTCTTTGGACTGCGGGAGGAAACCCACACAGACACAGGGAGAACATACTAACTCCACGCAGGGAGGACCCGGGAAGTGAACCCAGATGGGCCTCCTAACTGCGAGGCAGCAGTACCACCCACTGCGCCACCGTGCCACCCTAGAAAAGTTTTCTTCACAACAAAAAGCCTTTGGCACGTGGAATAAGCTACCAAATAGCCGGGAGGAGAGCAGGAATGGGAGAGCCTCCGAAATGTCACAGTTGTTCAGATGTCCTGCTGTCACTGGGACTGTGTGGCTGCACCATTGACCACAAGCCAGCAAGTCGACTTTTATAACGCAGTGTCAATTTTGGTGTCGCCGACCCCTTATTTGCTATAAATTTTATATTCTCTGATGCTCAAGATTTGCTGCCTACCCTCGGCTCAGCCTCGCGCTGTCCATTTCCTATTTGGTCCATTTGGCTATTTGATCTTAGAAGTGCAGAACCAGAAGGTTAAAGTTGTGAAAGTGAAAGGAAACCAAATCGTGTCAGCTAACGGCGCTCCAGACGCCCCACACAACCTGCGGCTGACACGAAGACCCCCATACACGAGGTCTTTTTCTGTGCTGTTTTATTCAGTCAGTGGAGGTGGTGGACTTCAGGAGGCTCGTCATCTACCATCAGATCTTCATCACAGCTGCTGCTCACCAGATCTCCCTGCTGTTTGTCCTCGTAGGTACAACGTGGATCATTGAAATCGTGGACTGCATCCTCAGCGGAGGAGTCACAGAGAAAATCAAAAGCCAGCCGAGTGGAAGCCGAGCTCCCTTCATCGAACTTGGCCAGTCACCTTATTCTCCTGCCGGTGAGACTCAAAGCCGACCACTAAAGGTAACAGCGTCTGCTCCGGTGTCTTACTGTGTCTGTCTGTGTCCCTTAACAGGAGTGGACATGCTAGACACCATGCCGTCCCCTCGGCTCGTGAAGACTCACCTACCTGTGAAGCTGGTGTCACCATCTTTTTGGGACAACAACTGCAGGGTAAGAGGCCAGCGGGCCTGGACTACCTGTTGACGTCTCAGGAGAGCTGAGGTTCTAGTAATTCAGCTTTTGTTTTTATGTTCAGATCATCTACGTTGCCAGGAACGCCAAGGATGTCCTCGTTTCTTATTATTTTTTTCATAAGATGAACTTCAGAATGCCAGAACCTGGAAGTTGGGAAGAATTTTTCGAAAGCTTCCTCTCTGGGAAGGGTGAGTGAGGCTGCAGTGTCCTCCGTCGATGTTGTTGGGTTTTTAATTCCTCACTTTCTAGTTTGGTGTAACTTGGTGTCAATATGGTGTGCTACTCAAATGATTGCATGTAGTGCCTTTCATTTGCTCTGCGGTTATCAGACACATTACAACAGTGGCAGGCCTACAGTTTGAGGGTCCCTTCATAGCCATCAACGAGGTCCGGGTAAGCCGCTCTTATTGTCTTCAGTGGGGTCTTTACAAGACAGACCACCACAAATTTAAAAACTAAACTAATGACTACATCTCAGAATCTGATTACAATCGCTGTACTGGACGTCACTATATTCTTAATATTATGAGTTTTATAAACTTCTTCTCATAGAGTAGACACCCAAATCTTTAAGCAATGAAGCCTGAAGTCACTTCTGGGGTGTCAGTAGAGTCACATCTCCAGACTGTCGAGGCCTCGGTCAGCATGGTGGCGCCCATCTTTGGGTGGGCAGTGTCAGGTCAGCAAATCTTTGTGAGGTGTTTGAAGGGATCAGAGACATTGGCTTGATTCAAGATGGACTTCAGGCCATCTAATGGCAGCACTGGGCTGGGACACACACCCTGGGTAGGATGGCAGGCCACTGCATGGCACACATCCCCAGACTTGTTCAAGCCTCCTGGTCAGAGTCTCCTTCAGTGTATCTACTATTTCCACAATGGATATTTTATAAAGAATACAAATAATGCTTTAAATATATTTCATTAAAGGAATGAATTAATATGAGATAATATCTGACTTGTCCCATGAGCTGGTCACAATTCTCCACCGTATCTCCTCCAGGTCACTCTTCGTGACGGCCTCTCTAACCTCTCCTCTTTGTCTTTGACTCACAGTGGCCTGGGGCTCCTGGTTTGATCATGTGACCAACTGGTGGGACATCAGGGAACGTCACCGGGTCCTCTTTATCTTCTATGAGGACCTTGTCCAGGTGAGTATGCCTCCGTCAGCCTGACCCCTTACTCTGAACCACAGACCCCTCTGAAGTCTCCTTTGTTGCTGTGTTAGGACACAATGAGGGAGGTGGAGAGGGTGGTCCACTTTCTGGGTCAGACACTGGAGAGGACCACGCTGGATGAGATTGTGAAGCACACTGCGTTCAGCAATATGAAGGACAACCCCATGACTAACTTTGCCCCTCTGACTTGGTGTATCCAGGAGATCTCACCATTTATGAGGAAAGGTCAGAGCTCTTGAGATGCCATTTCTCATCGATCTGAATCAGTTTCTGCTTCAAATTGATGGGTATCTGTGACCTTTCATCAAATGTTTGCTTTGTTAGGAAAAGTCGGCGACTGGAAGAACCACTTCACCGTGGCCCAAAACGAGCGATTTGAGGAGGAATACAGGAGACGCATGGCCAAGACCTCTCTACGTTTCACAGATGATTTCTAGGATGGAAGACAAGCCACAACACAAACCCACAGGCTCATCACCACTGAGTATGCCAACCAGCAGAGGGCACCGCCTGCAAGTAGCAGTGCCAGCTCAAATCTCCTCAGAGGCAGCAGAAGTCCAGCAAGGGTCTTACAGGACCTCTCAGAGGGTCTTAGAGTTCATTATTAACATGAGGCGTTCATCTAAATCAGTGTACAATCCTGTTAATCAGCATCAAGTCAAACAACAGAAATAAAGGAGGGACGTCAATGGAAAGGTGGAGTCCTACCAGCAAATAGAGAAGAAGGAGAGCAACTCATGAGATCATAAGGAGAAAATTATGAGAAATTACTTGTGGGGTCTAATTCATAACATGATGGCACATTTCTGTTTAACTCAATTAAATAAATTAAATGTGTAGATGTTATGTTCCATCTCAGTGGCATTTTTGGTGTGACAGTTCTGGTGACACTTAGTGTCAGAGGTGGCAGACTGTCAGAAGGAGTGAAGCCATCCTGAGAAGTGGATGGAGTGTGAGAACAAGAGAGTGTGAGGGTGTGCAGGTGACGAGGTGCAATGAAGCACTAAAACAGCACAACGCCTGCGAGGTCCGCACCTCCACCCAAACCCATCGGATTAGATGTGTGGTCACCGGCAAGTCTGGCTGGGGTCTGCTCACAGGGTGCAGATGGTGAGCCGGCGGTGTGAATGTGCAGGCAAAGGACCAAGTAGAGAAAAGATCATTGGAGCAGCGTGGATGGAGCCATGGAAGATCAGGTTAGTGTTACACGTAATGTGCTTCACAAACTGTGGCTGAATACCGCGATATACAAATCTACCAGCATCAAAGCTGGAGCAGACATCAAAAATGGGAAATCCTTGGTGTCTGTGGGGGTCTTAATACGGCCCTGTTGAAGACAAAGGTAGACCTGAAATGTTCAGCTTACTGCACACGTGCACACCGGAGTAAAAGGTATGAGGTGCCATGTTGTGAAAAAAGGGATGATGTCAGAACAAACAAACAGAGAAAGAAAGAAAGTGCAACTGGAAGTATCCATAGAAGAGGAACAGATGAAGGTCCTGAGACATTAAAACTCAAAGCTGAAAAACAAAGAAGAAGAAAAAGAAAACGTGGAGCCGCACAGTCAGCCTGGGAGCTGCAAACACAACGGAGGAAGAAAAGTCCACCGTCGGTATTGACATGGAGTTCACTCATCCAGTCGATCTATTTATCTGTTATATAGTGCCTTTCGCATATCTATCTATCTATCTATCTATCTATCTATCTATCTATCTATCTATCTATCTATCTATCTATCTATCTATCTATCTATCTATGACTAGTTGGCCATTAGTCACCAATGTCAGGGGCAGGCAGGATTCACGGTTCATTTAGCCAGGTCATGTCCCCCAAAAAGCATATCATAGACTCCGCTCCCCAACTTGCACTGTTGTTGCTTCATCATGGAGTCATGTAATTCTTTTTAACATTACGAAATAATAAAATAAATGAAGTGTGAGCGCCGGGAATTACATACACAGTCAGTGTCTTATTTGAATAATACATTTGAAAGAATATTTCTTTCTTTCTTTCTTTCTTTCTTTCTTTCTTTCTTTCTTTCTTTCTTTCTTTCTTTCTTTCTTTCTTTCTTCTTAAAACATCTGCTCCTGCCCGGAGCTCCACTTCAGACTCAAGCTCGTCCTTCTCCTGTAAAATCTTCAGCTCCGAGGCGCACATTTGCAGTTTTAAAACCTTCTGCCGCTCGTTCAGCGACCTAACAAATCCGAAGTTTCCAGGAAGATGAAAACCAAAGGACTTACACCGCGTCGTGATATTTTTTTTATTATTCAAAAGCACTGACGGAAAAAGGAAATGAGCTGCAGAATATGTGAGTCTCCTGCCCGTCCATTTCCGTTACTTTTGAGAAGTTAAGGACAAGCCGACGCTCGCGAGAGATGCTGGATTTGCTTATGTGGACAGTTGGGCGTGCATTGAGCCCTCTGAGAGAGAACTTGACAACGACGACAAAGCTCACCGGGGAGCAGGGCCGGAGGAAAGGAAGAAGACGGGGAACTGAGGAGCGTCTGTTTAGGTGGAGAGAAGCCGCTGTCAAAGGCGTTTATTGTTTGAATTCAAAGGGGTGATTTGAACCCGGGACTTGTGCCTGTGTAGTGCTGTCAAGGGTTTGAGACTCGGCCACGCCCCCCAATTGACCGCAGTCATAAACGGCCGAAAACGCCTTTGATTGCCTTTCCATTTATTATTTAGTTATTGTACATTTAGTTCAAGCAAACGCAAACTAAAAATGAATATAAAAAAGCAAACTACACATTGACATGAAACAGAAGCTAAAAATTAACATGAAAAGAAAATGAAAAAAAAGGGCATCCATTTTCAAATCCGAGGTGGGGTGGAGCCCGTGGTTACGTCGGCAGCCCTTTACGGTCACAGACCCCCACATCCACGCCGACGGGACGGAGACTCGCGCACACTGCACCCCGGCGGAGGCCTTGAGCGCCTCGAAGGCACCTGCAGCTTCATCTCGTGCGGCCGCGCTTCCATTTTCTCTTTCATCCTCTTCCTCACCATAACTGGTGGAAAATCAGATGAGAGTCTGAAAAGAAACTGCAAACGCTGCGCGTTAGGTGGGCGTCGTCGCAACCCCCCGCCATCTGTGCGCTGAGGTCTGCACGTTGACTTTGACTTTTGTGTTTCAGGTCCATTTTAGTTTGCGTTTCATGTCACATTTCCCTTTGTATTTCACCATCATTTTCATTTGGTGTTTCATTTCATGCTGCCTCTCATGTTAATGTATACTTTGGGTTTCATGTTAATTTCTAGTTTGCAACTTCAATTCTATTATTTTTTGTTTCGGCGACTCCGTAATACGATTCGTGAAGTGTTTTCACGTGTTATACGAGTTTTCCGCACTGTTATGTTGTCGTTGTAAACGGTGCAGGGAGAGAGGAGCAGTAAACTGGAAAATTGCATCGATGGAGAAAAGTGATGTCATTTGTGTTTGAAGCTCTAAAAGTGCAGAAACCTTTTGATTGTCCCTGGCATTTGAGAAAAAAAAAAAGAAAAAACAGAGCCGTCGTTGTAGAGGTGTGTGAGGAAGAAGTCCTGGTGTGTGCTTGTCTGGGTCCCTGTTCTTCACGACTTCATTTAGTCTTTCACATCCTTCAAACTGATCAAGGCCAGGCCATCACTATGAGAAGAGGACATTTTGTGAGTTTGACTGTTCGAGGTGAAGTGTGGCAGTCATCCCGCTTTCTTGATGTAAAGTGCTGCGTGCCACTCAACTCTTGTGCCAATGTCATTTGTTTTTCCTCTCCGTCACAACAGGTCAACATCTCGAGCACAACGACAAGGCCACCAAGATACGGGTGAGGACAGCAGGATTCCTGGAAGCCTTCTGAAAGTGGAGCGTCAGACGCTTTATGAGGTCGATGGGGTGCCGATGATCAGGCGCTTCTTTGAGTACACCGAGAAGATCAGGAATTTCGAGGCCAAACCAGACGATGTGTTGGTCGCCACGTATCCCAAAGCCAGTAAGGGACAATGACGAATTTCTTGGATTTGATGGCATTGGCAAGTGAACTATGATTATTAGTGCAATGAGAGAAGTCAAAAAATCAACCGGAACGTTCAAGCAACTTACAGAAAAAAAATCTGTTAAGTAGTCCTCTCGTGAAAAGTGGACAGACAGACAGACATTGGATTTTATACTAGCTGTCCCCTGTGGCTCTGCCCACATAGTAGTGAAACAGGACAGTGCGGAGGGCCCCGCCCACTCCTGACATCATGCTTTCTCCTCCCCTCGGTCAACAGCCTCTGTCTTTGATTGGTGCGAATATAACTGTGATACTTGGTGCGATGAGAGAAGTCGCAAAATCAACCGCAATGTTCAAGCAAATTCTAGAAAACAACCCGATCTAAATCCCTTTAGCAGCTCGCTCTGTCTGTCTGTCTGCTTTTCATGAGACAGACGCTGGATTTTCCATATATAGAGATGATGTCTTTATTCAGACCAGCAGTGTCCTACCGAGTGACCACAAGGCCCCCGTGTCCTTCTCGTACTCCTTCATGAGTGTCACTCCCCTCCCTGACAAGTGTCAGACATCAACCCGAGGTACTTCCAGGGCTGAGCCATTAGCCTGTGAAAGCCCTTCCAGGTCCTCCAGAAGCAGCATGGCACATGCAGCACCCACGGACCCCAACAGGACTCCATTTCCTCAGTTGGGAGTCAGCCAGAAGAACACGGCCAACTCCATTGTCTATAGAAAGCAAAGTCCTGCATGCCCTTCCATTATACATCCATCCAGATACGAATTGAGGCTCAGCCTGGCCGGGTGGCATCTCCACTCCTGCAGTCCTGCTGTGACAGATAGGGAAGGGTAGAGATTCTTCACCACCACCACCCCTCTGGATGCCAGATGATCATCTCTGGTGTGTACCGAGGCGACATGATTGAATGTTTCAAATTCTGAATGGAATGAGTATGGCGGCTGCCAGCTGTTACTCTAAAGACAGTTCTTAAGAACAGCAGGGCACAGCTGGATATTTGTTAAGGGCGCATTTCACACAAATATCTTCAAACAAGAACCTCAGGCACGTGGAATCAAATACCCGACAGCGTGGTGGACAGCAGAACTGGAAGAAGCTTCAGATCTCGACTTCGCCGTAGTTTGGCAAACAGAACGGCAGAGCTTGCTGTGCTAAGTCCCCTGAGAACCGTTCCAATGTTGTCAGAGGGGCTGCGTCACCACCCACCTTGAGGATATGTTGACGAGGAGAACCTCACACTTGGCTCAGGCTCACTTTGTCCATTTACTTTAAGGTTCCATTTTTAAACTTTTCAGACGCGGTCAATGAGACGATGTCACTCTGTGTTACCTCAACCTGACGTGCAGACCCCTCGCACTCAGCTTCTTCACCTGTGCCTTTCATTCAGTCACCAAAGATGGGGTCCTTCAGGGGACTTATCTGCTACCTCCTGACCTCCCCTTGTGCTCATAGATACAACATGGATGATCAAAATCGTGGACTGCATCCTCAGTGGAGGAATCACAGACAAAATCAGAAACCAGCCGAATGGAACCTGAGCCCCCTTTATAAAGCTTGGCAGGTCAACCCATTCACATCCCGATGAGACATCAGACACGACCATCAAAGACAATGAGGCCTGGCCAAGTGCCTGACCGTGTCTGTGTCTGTCAACAGGAGTGGACATCTTGGACGCCACGCTATCTCCTCGCCTCGTGAAAACACACCTGCTGGTCAAACTGGTGCCGCCATCTTTCTGGGAGAACAACTGCAGGGTAAGAGGCCAGCTGGTCCCAGTTACTCTTCATGGCGTCCTTCTCTCTGAATGAAGAACTGGAGGCCTTGATAATTTAGATGTCACTTTTATGTTTAGATCATCTACATTGCCAGGAATGCCAAGGAGGTCCTTGTTTCTTAATATTTTTTCCATAAGTTAAATCTTTGAATGCCAGAAACTGGAAGTTGGGAAGAATTTTTTGAAAGCTACACTGTCTGGTGAGTCTTCAAGAAGAAACGCGGGGGTCCCTCACTCAAAGCGGTCAGCTTATTTCATGCCTCTCCTTCCACTTTTGTATCCATTTGTTCCATATAGCACCTTTCATCATTTCTGCAGTCACCATCACATCTCTTGTCTGTCATCTCTGATTCGAGGCATCTATGACCTTCAGGACTCTGATCTTCGGACGGGGACTTTCAGGTTTGCAAAGGCTCTTTAGGAATTTGGAATCAAATCAGATATTGGTGGATTAGAGAATGGAGTGGTGGGGTCCCGGGGAGACAGAGCCCATCATGACAGCACTGGGCACACAGCAGGAGCACACCTTGAGCAGTCCAGTGCAGCAGACACACCTCATACGTCTTCTGTTTAGTTCTTACAGATCTGTCACTTAATTAATATTAAGGAAAACACAATCATGTAAATGTACTGAGACACATACAGCATGAAGGATGGACTCCCAACAGTTAATTGCGACTCGTCCATCTCCTCGGCTTCACCTCTTTGTCTTTGACTCCCAGTGGCCTGGGGCTCCTGGTTTGATCATGTGACCACCTGGAGGTCCTCTACGTCTTTTATGAGGACATTGTCCAGGTGAGTATGGTATGTCCCCATCTGCCAGACCCCTTCTTCTAATCTGCTGACTCTGTGCTCCTCTGAATTCTTCTTCTTTGGTGGGTCAGGACCCGCAGAGGGTGATAGAGAGGGTGTCCCATTTTCTGGGCAGGACCTTCAGGAGGACCGCGATAGATGAGATTGTGAAGCACACTGCCTTCAGCAATATGAAGGACAACCCCATGACTAACTTCTCCAATCTGCCTTGGTTTAACCTGAAGGTCTCGCCATTCATGAGGAAAGGTCAGAATTCTTGAGATGTCCTCCTTCACCTCTGCTTTAGATTAGCCGCCCTCTCTGATCGTTTATCAAATGTTTCCTTTGGTTAGGAAAAGTCGGCGACTGGAAGAACCACTTCACCTTCACCGTGGCCCAGAACGAGCGATTTGAGAAAGAATACCGGCGGCACATGGCCAAGACCTCTCTGCGCTTCACAGATGATCTCTGAGCCGGAAGACAACCTGCCAGAAACCCACCGGCTCATCGTGACTGGAGGGTCGCTTAGTATGCCAGCCAGCAGGTGGCACCTCAGGCCATGAGAGGCCGAGGCTAAGGAATCCAGAAGGCTTTACACAATGGTGGCATCCTTTCATAATTAAGGGAGGTGTTGATCTAAAGTGGTCTGTGTGGTCAGCTGAGAATATTAATGGGCACCTGCTGTTAGGGTCCATCAGTGCCAGTCTGTTTGTCTTTGCCATTGTGGGTTTCTGCATCTTTTTATGTATGCATCACCCAGTTAGCCAGTTACTTTACTCAGTGAAGATGGACAGTCAAGAATAAACAGAAAACGTGAACTGAACAATCCTCCAGAGAAGAAGTGAAATCAAACAAATACAGGGAGACGTCAGCACTGTGGAAGAACACAAACTGAGCAGAGACCCCTGAGCTGAGGCAATGGCGTCCATCGCCCTCTGACCTGCTCCCCAGGGCCAGCTTTGAAGTTATCAGGTCCTTGTCAAAGACCTCCATGTGATCTCATAAACCAAGTCACCTTATTGTGACTGAGGGTGTGAACGTGTAGGATTGGGGTCTGCACTCTTACCGATGACTGGTCCTTTAACTTCACTTTAGCGGGTTCAAAACCTTTACCAGTCAGACCACAGGCACACCATGTTGGCACCACGACTGAGGGGATACCCGCATGTCCAGCCCAAACCAAAATTCACTAAAGTGCTGATGCTCTCTCTCTCTCTCTCTCTTTACTTTTTGTATCATTATTTTCTTGTCTTCATTTTTATGTTAATATAATCTTCTGTATGTCTGTGCTTATTGGGAGGGATGTTTCATCTCGAGTGACACCACAATCCTAAAAAGCATGGAAACACAGCCGATACATTAGCAAAATTAAGATTCTGGCATTCACAGTGTACAGTATACATTTGTCTCACAGCTCTTTTGATTATTTTTTATTATATTACATAAAAAGCCTTGGCATTCTATCACCTAAACCAACACTCAGGCTTGTTTCATCCAGAATGGGAACGTTGAGCATCTCCCTGTATATCCACCACCTTAATAAAAGGACAAGTGTTTGTGTCTCCAACAGGTGGCGCATCACAAACATTTGTGCTGATTATAACAGAGACAGCAACACACTGCACTGCAATGGCAACACTGAGTATGTCAGAAATCAGCTTGGCCACCTCAACATGGCTGCTTAGTGGGTTCTGATGTTAAACAGTAAAGGCCACTGGGTACTTTATTATCCTTATTATCCCTTTTATCCTAAATTAAGTTTTTAAAAAGTCTTTTTTTACCCTAATACATTGTATTGCTGCGGTGGGTTGGCACCCTGCCCGGGATTGGCTCCTGCCTTGTGCCTTGTGTTGGCTGGGATTGGCTCCAGCAGACCCCCGTGACCCTGTGTTCGGATTCAGCGGGTTGGAAGATGGATGGCTGGATACATTGTATTGTTGGAATAGACTATGGTTTACCTAATTTTTAAAGTAATTTGTTTATGGGTTTTATATGGTCTAATTTTAATGATATTTATTAAATAGGGATTATTGAAGGATTAATTAATTATATAAATATTAGAGAATCTTTGTGGCTCTTAAAATTGATGAAATTAATATTAATACTCACGGTTATATGTACCAGCGTAATAGCCCTCCCCCAATAGGGGGGAGCATCCACCAATAACCCGAACCTAACCAGGGTCTCCTAACTGGAAGGCAGCAGCGCTACCCACTGCACCACCGTGCCACATCTCTGTGCGATGTTTCTATGAAATGCCATTTGTTATGAGATTTGGAATGAGAAGTGAAATGCATTGTACTACTAGAGAGGTTTGTGATGCGCCATTTGTTGGAATGACAAATGCAATGCCTTTAAATACTACACATGCTTGCGATACCCCACTGGTCTATTTTATTTCTACTGACACGCGTGCACAATTGAGGATCTCCCAAAGTGCTCAAGTAATCCCAATGTTATCATCGCCAGGCAGGAGGGGGTGCTGCTGCTGCTGCTGGTTTCCTCTACAGCATAAAGCCGTTGCCAGGAAACAATGTCAGCTGCAAGCAAGCAGATATAAATGGGGCAACCAGAAATCAGAAAAAGAGAAAAAACTGAGCTCCTGTCACTAATTAAATGGCACCTGAGAAGTGTAAATATTTACATTCTGCTTCCTTACATCAGCCTTTGTTTGCTCTGTTCAGAGTTAAATGGGAAAATGCCAAGTTGGAACCCCATCAATTTTTATGTCTCCAGCATCCTTTGGTTCACCCTACAAATGTTTGTCATGCACCATCTGTTGGAATGAGAAAAGGAATGAATTTTATTGCTATAAATGCTTGTTCTGTACAATTAGATGCAACGACAAATGCAATGCATGTGTCTCTGTTATATTCCATTTGGTATGGGATTCCTAAAAGCAGTGTTAGAGAGTGTGAAAACATAAAAAGATGTAATTGAACAAAATGCATGTGTGTATAGAAAATAGGACAGAGTGATGAAACTTGTTTGTGTTTGGCGTGCGTGACAAAAAGCATGTATACTTTCTGGAAGTTTCTTTTGATGATGTGTGTGACAAGAAAATATACCTTTAGGGTAATGACTTTACAAAAACTGGAAAAGTACAATGAGTCAGGATGCTATTTTTTGCTTACATGGTCAACGATCAGGAGATTAGAAAGGTATAAAAGAACAAGGACATCTGCGCTCGAGGCAGATGAAGCGCGGTGTCCTGGGACTGTGTTTCTCTGACATTTTACCCTTGCCTGGTATGTATTAATAAAAGGTTTTGACTAATTTTAATTTTCTTCTCTGTCTTCAGTCACAAAAAGTGTCCACAAGAGTCAAGGCTGGGGGGCTGTCAAGAGGCAGGCAGGGCCTGTTAAAGCCCATTGCAGCACTTCTTGTGTGATTTTGGGCTAAACAAAAATAAATTGTATTGTACTGTAAAGTTTGTGATGTGCCATCCGTTGGAATTACAGAGACATAGCAACTAGATGGACATACAAACACTTATCCTTTTTTTTTTTTTTAAGGTGGATAAGAGTGAAATCTCACTAATGAAGGGTGTTGCGGTTGGTTCTTAATACAGGCCTTTCTTTATTGTTTAATTACTTAAATAATTCTGTTTTTCAAATTAATTGGCTTCATTCTTCTTTGACAAATAAAAATGTATTCAATGGATAGGATGTGTATTTACTTAACATTCTAGTGATTTTCTACTCAGTTTTGTATATCATATAAAAAGTGCAACTTATAAAGAAAGATCTGCCTCATGTCCAGACATTACAGCATATCCATCCATCTGGTGAATTCTCAGGGTCCCCTGCCTGGCCACAAGATGACACTTGCGGAGAGTCCAGCATTCCTCATTTGCCTTCATTTTAATCGACTTGTACTTGATTGACACCCCAGCAGGACACAGTGGTCTGAAGTTGGATGGATGAATGACTGCTGGTGCCCCCTTGTGGCGGTGCAAGTAATGAATGACACACAGGAGCTCACGTCTGGACAGTCAGGTCTTTTACTTGTGCCAAAGGGAATGTGACAGTTTAACAGAAGACTTACAATGGCTCGCATCGGCTACAACGGTTAAACATTATGATTGGTTGGCAGCAATCAGGTGACACCTGGCTTGTTTATGATTGGCCCATGCCAGGTACCAGGCAGGGGTGACTTTACAGCAAATACCCCATAATAGAAGGATGTGAACACAGCTAAGTATCAGTGCCCTCGTCTTCCTCCTGCTGCAAGTCGCCTTTCGCAATGTTTTCCACACACACACCCCCCCAGCCATTGTCTTTATTATCCCCCTCCATTGTCCAACAGCACAATTCTGAGACCCCCAGAAATGAGTGGATGATCACCCCTCAGCATTGTGAGTATCACTTGATGACTGTTTCATTTGTATTATTTCTGTGTATTTATCTTGCATTGCCCGGCGTTATTTCTCTCTTTTTATGAATTTGTTATTTGCAGCCCAGGGACTCTGCGTCCGTCTTTATGAAGATCATCAAATAAGAATAAATTGCGCTGAATTGACTTGAAATTGAAATGTTTGGTTGGTCAGCAGGCCTGGACTGTGCAGGGTTGGCCGCTGCCTTGAACCCATGCCTCTCACATTGTGCCCTGCAACTCCCATTAAGATTCAGAATCACTTTATTGCTAGCATTCGATTACAATGGAGGGACCGAGGGGTTGAACCCACAGCTACAGTCCAGTCCAGTCCAGTCCGGACCATCTGCTGACCTCTTCTGCTCCCACCCCAAGGTTCAGAGTTCGTCTCTGAGGTGCAGTGAGGTCTTAGCCATGCGCCGTTTGTACTCCTCCTCAAACCTCTCATTCTGGGCCACAGTCAGGTGGTTCTTCCAGTCGCCGACTTTTCCTACAAGAGTTTTTGAAAAAAACAAAAAAAAGTCATCATGACCAATCAGAAAGAGAGACAAGACAACAGACCACCGAAGCCGATGTCACGTCATGTGACTACTGGTCGTTGGGGGTGTCACACTGCGCTTGCTGGCCTCGTGGCCACGCTGTGACCATTCACATGACTGAAAGTCGCTGGCCATGCCAAATGTAGTGACTCCATTAAGACTTCCCCACACAGTCTCGTTGGCCCCTTTTTCTGCCTGGCGGAGTCGGCGCTGTATGAAGAGTTAACAGGTACGACAGCCACAGTCTCTAGTCTTCTTTTTCCATTCTGTTGCAGTACATGAAACACAAGACATCAGACAGACGAGCGCCTCTTCTGTTTATGAGGCCCAACACACCTCCAATCCTGATTCCTCCTCCTCCTCCCTGCACTCTGTGCGTCGTACTTGCAGATGAGCCTTCATTCCTTGCCAGCTCTCACTTACACAGAGCCACCCCTACGACTAAAGACAAAGGCTGACCTGATTGGTTTTGTCACAGCGAGTCACTCGGTATGTCACACTAGACGATTGGATTTCAGAGAAGTGAACCATCGACTGCCTCTAACTTGCTAAGATGTAAATGAACTCTACGACTGAAAATCACCCACTGTGACGTGTTCTTAAGTGGCACCAACCTTTCCTCATGAATCTCGAGATCTGCAGGTTCATCATAGAAGGCGGCATCGTGGAGTGGTTAGTCATGGGGTTGTCCTTCATCTTATTAAAGGAGGTGTGCTCCACTATCTCACTGATGACATCTTTCTCCAGCGTCTTACCCAGGAAACGGGCCACCCTCTGCACCTCCCGCACGGGATCCTGAAACACCAATAAAGATCAGTTTGGGAGATCTGTAGAGCACATCAGAACATCAGAAAGGGTTACTGGTGGGGCATGTGACCCGGTACACACCTGTATAATATCCTCGTAAAACACATATAGGATGGGGTGTTTCTCCCTGATGTCCCACCAGGTGGTCACATGATCAAACCAGGAGCCAAAACCCACTGTTGATAAAAGTTCAGATGATAATTTACTGTGCAATCCATCCAGCCATCCACTTCCTGAGCCTGACTAAAGCCTGTGCAACTTACAAACGTGACTCACTGGGAGTGAGTTATGGCTGTGACCACGCCCGTTGCCCCGCCTCCAGCTACACCCTTACAAGGGCACACCCCCAGGTGTTTAGGTCTTAGCCACACCCCCTCTACCATAACGTTGTGTTGACGGAGTTTCTGAGTTCCCTAAAAACTTGGAACAACACGTTGAACGATTCAAAGAAAACGAACCAACTGGAATTGTCAAAATTGTCACACAACACTGACCTGTCACCATAACTAATTAAATAAAATACAAAATCCATCCTGGTGCTTGAACTGCATTTGAATTAAAGTGATACACATTTAGTATATTTTGTTTGCTATTTATTTTCACAAAAAGTGACAATTTATGTGTCCTCCAAGTTACAAATCAACGGCGACCTCGCGTTTCTCCAAAATTCACGTTGAACGCACCGACATGTTGAAGATGAAACGTCACAACTCAGATCTCCGGACACTCGGGCAGCACGAGAGAACATGGGCTCAGTTCTCAACCAACTTCCTCATTGGACGGTCATGTCATTGGGGGCGTGGCTACTCAAAGGGGACTCCAGCCCTCAGTTAGGCTGACTTCTTCATTTTAGGTTTTGCCTTCATCTTTTGTTACTGCGTCTTTTGCGCCTGATTTTTCCAGGCGTTTTCTGCTTTTTGTTTTAATGTGTAGAATTTCTGGACTCCCTGCTTGACCCCACTCCCTAAATCATGCAGCTGTTTTCATAATCATTCTGTCAGATCCAACTTTAAGCTGTGTTTCTTAAAATGCCCTCTCCCACCTGAAAGACCCCCCGTTTTCAAATGTTGGTTGAGGGTAACAAATCAAAAACGGCAAAGAAATAGTGAAGAACATTCAAAGGGAGGGTGCAGCCAGGGTGGGCGCCATCATTAAGGTGGATTAGGCATTCGATTAGGGCACAAATCATGGACGGTGGCAGAAGGAACCCGAACCCAATTGCATGGGTTAGCTACCAAACAATCATTTGGCACACTAATAGCTTGGCCTATGGCACACAATAGCCTAACGCTGGCACTGGGTGCAGCTGGCAATGATGTGACTCAAGAGCAAAGGACGCTGAGCCGGCAGAAGCCATGAAGGTCTCTTGAAGAGCTCACTCACCATTTCCAGACAAGTAGTTCTCAAAAAATTCTTCCCAGGTTCCCGGATCTGGAGCTGCAACACGACTCTTATGAAAAAAATAGTAGGAAACGAGGATGTCCTTGGCATTCCTGGCAACGTAGACAATCTAATTTAGAAAGACATAATGGAGAGAAAAAGAAAATGGTAAAATGTGGTAGATTGTCTTTATTTGTAAAACAGTTTGTACCATCAGCCCAGTTATCAGGTAAGACTTCTGCACGTTAGAGAGAGGTTAGGAGCACACACTGATACAGCGCTTCACCGCACCCATCACACGACAAACCAACTCAGGGGTAGCCCCGAAATGAAATTCCAAAGCAGAAACTGACCGGCCAGCTAGCCTGGAGGAATACAGGTGACCAAGATGGACGGACTGAGGGGCTGAAGGCTTTGCATCAACGCTACGTGTATCTGCTTTGACAAGGGAGCGTCGCGTTAACCCTGTGCTGACACATCAGAAGAATCGTTTCAGTTTATTTGAGCTCCAATATCAGGGAGAGGGGCACTTCAGGTCTTATGAGCCTTCCCCCCACCACCAATGGCATAAATCTGGAGTGGAAGGAATAGGATGACTTTATGAACCTCTGGATATGGGGAAGGCTTTCAGAAGCATGAGCACCCATTTGGCATCCAGGAGGAATGCATGGGCTGGAATGAGGGGCCAAGTCGTGTTTAAACAGGAGTGGAATGAACCTGGGGAGTAGGTCCTGAATTACAACATCTCATTGGTCCAGGAGGTACATCAAGGGAGCTGCACCAGCATACATTTAGGCAATCAAGGAGACTCTCACTCTCTCTCTTGAATACCTTCTGTACCACGTGTCCAAGTGCCATGGTGCCATCTCTCTCAATCCATCCAGAGGCCATGCTGGACAAAGGACCAATCTACACACTACGACAGGGGGACCCCTGCTAATCGAAACATACCCGGGTTGTTTTGATATTTTGTCACACTTATTGGACTCTGCCATTTTGGGTACATTATCTCTAATGCATGAATACATGTGAAATGTTTCTCCTGCCTGTCCTGGAAGAATAAAAACACAATAGGAGTTGGGAAAAGAGGGTCACCTTTGGCACCGAGCCATGACAAACCAGAAGAAAAGCAGCATATAACAAGTCTGTCACTTCTCTGAGAACTGGCTGGTTCAGGAGAAGGACATAAGAAAGCTAAGTGACCACTTAGAGGCTCCTGGCAGTGTGTGCCCAATTCCATGCTGAGAAGAAGAGTGAGCCCCCAAAACAGGCAAACTCCTTAGGGTGGCCCAAAATGGCTGGGAATGACCCTGGTAAGGAGAAGCACATTGAAGTACAGGGTACCAATGCACCAAAGTAGAGGGCAACATGAAAGGTGGCAGCTGTCTCATTCTGGACAGCCAGCCCAGTGATGTAGTGGACGTATGGGCAGTATGGGCAGGCCAGTTGCTGCAGGGCCCATTGGTGCTAGGAGGTCCATGGTAAATGCATGGTGGCTTTAGGATTAACATGCTGCCCACCTGACAACTGTGTAAAGGTGAATGAAGACCAGCGACCTTTCATGTAGTTTACATGCCTGATGTGTCTCACTGATGGAGGTCGTTTTTAATTGAATTTTATTGACTTAACTGTCATTTACTTGCACCAGGGCCCACCTAATTCTATCTTTGTCACTGAGCTGGCCCTTCACTAAAGGCAACGGCTCGTCATTCTGGACAGCCAGCCAGCTGCTCACCTTGCAGTTGTTGTCCCAAAAGGACCGGGGTAGCATCTTCACTGGCAAATGACTTTTCACCAGTCGAGGTGATGGCATGGCTTCCAGGAGGTCCACACCTAATGAGGAAGAGAGGGAGAAGTGTGTGGAATTCATCGTTTATCTTCCATGATGCCACTTAGTGGTTTGTGAATCTCACCTGAGGGTAAAAGTTCTGAAGCTGCAATCTCCAGGAATGGAGCTCGTCTTAAGTTGGGCAGCGTTTGAATTTCTTTGGTGACTCCTCCTCTGCGAATGCAGTCCACGATTTCAATCATCCACATTGTACCTAAGGAGACAAACTCAAAAAGGTGAAACGTTTCCTTAATATCGCCATGTCAAAGAGAGAGATGACCGTCGAGAACTTTAACACAATGCGACCTTCTCAGAGGCCCCGCTGGAGATCAAAGACCAGTCAGTGTACTAAGATGGAGAGCCACCTGGTAATCCAAACATTTTGGACGCTTGACATGAACCACCTTTGTCACACTCACTGTACTCTAATATTATTTATAATTCTTATATAAATGTGTAAGTTCTTCTCCTGCCCGTTTTTGTACTCTGTCTTGTTGCCAGAGCTTATAAAATATACAAGAGCTATAGATGGGACCCCAATCTTATACAAGGTCATGGAGGGCTGGGGACAGTCCTGGCAGCAGTTTGTCACAGTCCCCCTGGGCCAATCAGAAATCACCAATGATTGAAACTCAATTTCAGCAACACAGTTTTCACTTTCAAATCTTTGTTGAAACAGGCTGACACAGCAGGGGCGCCCTCTGCCCCAAAGAACGCACTTGGGGACCTCAGAACAGACCACAGAATTAAGGTTTATTGTATGGCGCGGATACAGACCATCTCAGATGGAGCAATGACAGTCCAGCAATGGGCACCTTTTTCTTTATTGTGATCTGGAGAGGTAGAGAAATGCTCTAGAGAGGAGAGGAATGAAGGTCAGTAGGACCACCAAGACAGGTGGTCAGTGGAATGGAGAGGATGAGGGAGTAGAGTTAATAATTTTATAAATAAATAATTTTTGCATTTATATAGCGCTTTTCTCACTACTCAAAGCGCTCAGCAATTGCAAGTTAAGGGCCTTGCTGAAGGGCCCAACAGAGCAGAGTCCCTATTGGCATTTACGGGATTCGAACCGACAACCTTCCGATTGCCAGTGCAGATCCCTAGCCTCAGAGCCACCACTCTGCCCTCTGAGTTGGTGAAGGTGGATGATTTTAAGTTCTTGGGATCAGCAGTACAGAGTAATGGGGATTGTGAAAGAGACGTGAAGAAGAGAGTGCAGGCAGGGTGGAGAAGAGTGTCAGAAGTGATTTGTGATGGGTATCAGCAAGAGTGACAGGGAAGGTCTACAGGACGGTAGTGAGACCAACTGTGTTATATGGGCTGGAGACGGTGGCACAGCAGACAGAGCTGGAGGTGGCAGAGTTAAAGATGCTAAGAGTGGCATTGGGTGTGACGAGGATGGACAGGATTAGAAATGAGGACATTAGAGGGTCAGCTCAGGTGGGATGATTGGGAGACAAAGTCAGAGAGGCGAGATTGCGTTGGTTTGGACATGTGCAGAGAAGAGATGCTGGGTATACTGGGAGAAGGATGCTAAGGATAGAGCTGCGAGGAAACGGGAGAAGAGGAAGGCCTAAGAGTAGGTTTATGGATGTGGTGAGAGAGGACATGCAGGTGATGGGTGTGACAGAACAAGATGACAAGGACAGGAAGATATGGAAGAAGATGATTCGCTGTGGCAACCCCTAATGGGAGCAGCTGAAAGAAGAAGAAGACAATTCTTATCATTTGAGCCAAGATTCTTCCTCATCTGACTTCTAGCATTCCATTGATCTAGTCCTGCCCTTAATTCATCGCCCATTATATAGATAGATAGATAGATAGATAGATAGATAGATAGATAGATAGATAGATAGATAGATAGATAGATAGATAGATAGATAGATAGATAGATAGATAGATAATGTCAAAGGCACTATATAATAGATAGATACTTTATTAATCCCAAGGGAAAATTCACATACTACATACATACATTATCTCTCGGCTGGCTGGGTGTCAAACTCTTCACTGTCCATCATATCTGTCTGACAGCCCCTACCTGCACCCCCCCCCCCCCCCCCTTCTTTCCCAGCGCTCACCAATTATTTACAACCCAAGAGTTCACACTCAAGGGGGTCCGGTCTCTTCTCAACTCTCCTGCACATCCAGACTTGAACTTGTGAGATGATGGTGGTCTGTGGCTTATTCAGGGTCATAAAATACTGTATATAGACATGAGCTGTTTAACTCCTAACTCATACATCTTAATACTTAATAAAATATAGGGTCTACTTTTCTTATGTGCTTTCAATACTATTCTAATACGCAGAGATTACCAATTTTAAGAATACAATTTTTTAGATCTGCTGGTATGGACTAATTTGAACATTCCATGAATTGTTAATATGAGGGTCCTAATTGCCACATTAGTATGGTGTTCTTATGGGGTCTTGAACTGAAAATGATCGCAGCCCACACTAATGTTTTCACATCCTTTATGAAATGATCTCTGCCTGTCCTCACTAAAACAACCAAACACGCGTATGCCATCGAAGTTTACCTACACCGCGCATGTGTGCGTTGGTGGAAAAGTCCTTGAGGGGATGGCAACGCCATCATAAAACTGTAGCGACCAGCTAATTATTTGCCTTTTGTGTGTGTTTGCAGCACTCAGACTTCACGAAGCACAGCTTAGATGAATACGTGTGAGCAGCATGGCCAGCGCCATGGCGAGCAGCTCCTCTGTGTTGGACCACTTAGGGAATGAGACGCCAAGATGAGCAGAATCCAATCAGGGAAGGGCCACGTAATGAGTGTGAAGAAATCAGAACGCGATTAGAATCTGCAATTTCACAACGCCGTGATTTCACTCATCCACAGGAGTGCACCACTCTGGAGAGCGTCTTCAAAAGTCTCCATTTTTGTTGAGTGGTGTGGACGAGAGGCACAAACAAAGACTAACATCGGCATTTTTCAAAGAAAACACAACAGTGTGGCCGTAGTCTTAGTGAAAGTGTCCTCTCAGACATGAAGCTCACCCAAACGCTTTCACCTCTCACCTGCTTTGGGGTAGGAAACAATCAGAACATCGTCCGGCTTGGCCTGGAAGTTTTGAATCTTTCCAGTTGTTTCAAGGAAGGTCGAGGCCATTGGCACTCCATCCACCATACGAAGGGACGGACGCTTCATTTTCAGGTAACATCCACTGGACTCCCGGTCCTCATGTGCCGCCGAGTTGACTCCTCCGGTGTGAGACATCCCTGTTAGGACACACAAAAGGGTGCCACCTGACAGATTAGCCTTAGGGAAATTCACATGACCCTCCATCTCATTCATTCATTCATTCATTGCCAGACATGCCTATTCAGGGTTGGGTTAGGGTAGGCGGGGGACAACTGGGAAAGTGGGGGGTCCGTCTACTGCAGGGCTTACACACCCACACCAAGTCAAGCTGGGGGCATATCTGGGTGGAGTGTGCAAGATCTCCCCATGCTTGTGTGAGTTCATCTTCTCCATAGGTTCATAGGGTCAGAACACATGGAGCTTCGTACTTGAGTGTGCTGATCAACATCCCACACGCATCACCACATGAGTCACCACATGAGTCACCACATGAGTCACCACACGAGTCACCACACGCGTCACCACTCTCGGGCGCCATGATCACCGAGTAGAACTGCTTCACCTGCAAAGCTTTGTCTTCCTTACCTGTAAAATCTCAAACCAACACGTTGCTGCAGGTGTTTCTTTATTTGCACACAAACTCCGTGGTCTCGATCTGTGAAAGACGCCAAAGGCTTTCCTGCCGCAAATCTGCCGGGTTTACCGGTGACCTTGTTAGCGATTTTTTCCCTGGAAAGTATTGTGTTTAGACTGATTTTTTTCCAGCACCCCATGATGCTTTGCAAGGGCAATGTGACATCACAGGAGCATAATGAGTGGGGATGTCAGTCAGAGGTGGTCAATCCATTAGGTGACACAGGCCAGTGACAGTCACCGGGGGTCACCTGCTGTTTATGTAAATGAAGTGGCGCAGGCCCTAGAATACTACAAACCCCCCCCCCTGCAGTATGGACACCAAGGGGTGCTGTTTTTGTAATACAAGGGGCTCTAAGGGGGGACCCCCCCCCTCCCTCCACCAGTCCTCTAAGTCAAGTAACACTGAATGAGCGACTATGGAAGTTAAGGGGCTCACCATTTACGTAAGTCAAGTGGCACGCACTCTGGACCTTACATGGGGGGTCCACATGCTGTTCTTCTAACTCAAGGGGTGAATGATCCAGACACCGTGGGGGGGGCTTTGAATAGGCTGTGTCATGCATTTGTACCCTCAGCGTACCCCCCCTGCCCTGCCCTATCTGCTTTGCGCCACACACATGAGGGGTGTCACTTCCCGATGGCTGGATTTCCACCCAGTGTGTGTTTAAGAAGTAACCTCGTGGGGTTTCATTAGGGGGTGCGATAGCTGACCAGAATGAGAACATCATGAACACACGTTGTGCCTGCTCTGCTGGATTAAACACGTTACACTCCCCACTCTTTAGCTCAGATCAGGTGGTGCCAGTGACGGCCCCCCGAGTGTAAAACGCTGACCCCGCAGACTCTCCGGGTGTTGGTCAGTCGGACTGACAGGAGCTCAGACAGAAATAAAGGAGTTGGAGTTCAGTTTTATCTCCAAGAAGTGCAGCAGCTCACTGGCTGTCTCCCTAACCCTTAGCCCCCCGGGACACCTAAGAGACCCCTGCACCACTGCAGTCCACTCAGAACGAGTTCTGCTTCTCCTTCCCCTTTGGCTTTAATGCATTTCTCTGAGTTCTCCATCATTCATGAACCAAAATTCAGAGGGGTGGTCTCATCACCACTAACCAGTATGCCGTGGTGGGTGCTCAGTCAAGAACCCTGTGGTGTTATGCAGAGCTTTCTAAAGACCCCCTCAAAGCCCCCCATAGATGCAGTGCTGCTCTTTTTGTATTTTGACAACTGAACACAAAGCGGAGTCGCACAGCGAGGCAGTGATGGGATCGGAAATCCTCTGGATGTGTGCAGCTCCTCTCACCCACTAATAGTAAGGAATATCTCAGAATGAACTTCTGATGTCCTACAATGGTGCTGCTGCTCACTTCTCAGATGTCTGGCAGCAAATTCTAGAAATCTGAGTAACCCAGCACATTGGCGACTGTGCACCGGTAAACGTACCCCACTTGGTTAACGACGTCATAAATGTGCCAGTTGGGTTAGTTAGTTTCTGAATGCTTTAGCTGGGGTTTCCCATTTTTAATATGATTGGATGTGCAGCATGGCGACCGCTTCTTCTCGTCTCTCACTTGCCTATCACGCCAACAGCAAACATGGCTGAGATGAGGATTATTTAACAAGCAACGAAAAAATTGGGTTTAACATATGGAGTGTGGTAAGGAGACCGCTGTTCACGGCCCTGTATGGAGTCTGCATGTTCTCCCCGTGTCTGCGTCGGCGTCCTTCCACAGAACTTAGAAGAGCGGGTTTGCTGGGTTGCTGTTGCACTTCCACCTCTCGCCCTGTCCCGGTATCATCCGCACCTTGTGCCCTACGCTTGCTGGGATTCACTCCATGAACCCGATTTAGAAGACGGACGGATGGGTGGTCGAGGTTATGTCCCAAGTAACTGATCTGGCAATGGAAGAAGTTAAGTGAAATGAACAAAATGGAGGGATGAGAGCAGAAAAAAGTCCAAGAATCAGAAAAGAATTTGGAGAAATGACAGCAATGAGCAGAGAGCCGGGGCTGCTGGAGGTTAGTTAAATGGCCGCCACTTCGTTACAGAAAGTCCAAAGTTCTTCTGTTGTGTGTCTGCAGTGCTGAGTGACAGAACTTCACTAAAGTTAGTGAAAATATTTACAGGAAAGAAACCGAAACGTGTGTCACACTGACGGGGGGAACCCGTCTGGCTCTCCAAAGGAACCTCCACATGACAGCTACAGAAAGAGCGCTGATGGATTTACAAGGGAAGTACATTCCATAAATAAACGGGATGGCAACACATTGGGAAGAAGTTCTTTAAAGGACTCCTGCTGTGGTTTTCATTATCTTTTAGTAGGCTGCGAGGAGCCTGCAGAGTCTTAAAGGTTTCTGTTTTGTTCCACGTATTATTAGGGACTGTCCACCTTTACACATCCCCAACATACAATTTCTCATATATCTATGGAAGTGAAGGTCTGTGATACGGTTTACATATTCGCAGCTGGAGATCCACAAAGGGAGAAGATGAATGGCGTATCATAAAGTAGTTTTTATTTCTGAGCTTTCAGCCCGGCCAGGAGCCGTCATCTGAGGATAATGATTAGACGAACAAGAATCAAAGGCAATGTATAGCAAAAGTTACATGGGGGGGTCTTAGGTCAGTGTGTGTGTGGGGGGGTACACTGAAAGCTCAGGAATAAAAACTGCTTTATTATACATCATTCATCTTCTCCCTTTGTGGATCTCCAGCTGCAAATTATATATATATATATATCCATCCATCCATCCATTGTCTCCCGCTTATCCGAGGTCGGGTCGCGGGGGCAGCAGCTTGAGCAGAGATGCCCAGACTTCCCTCTCCCCGGCCACTTCTTCTAGCTCTTCCGGGAGAATCCCAAGGCGTTCCCAGGCCAGTCGAGAGACATAGTCCCTCCAGCGTGTCCTGGGTCTTCCCCGGGGCCTCCTCCCGGTTGGACGTGCCCGGAACACCTCACCAGGGAGGCGTCCAGGAGGCATCCTGATCAGATGCCCGAGCCACCTCATCTGACTCCTCTCGATGCGGAGGAGCAGCGGCTCTACTCTGAGCCCCTCCCGGATGACTGAGCTTTTCACCCTATCTTTAAGGGAAAGCCCAGACACCCTGCGGAGGAAACTCATTTCAGCCGCTTGTATTCGCGATCTCGTTCTTTCGGTCACTACCCATAGCTCATGACCATAGGTGAGGGTAGAACATAGATCGACTGGTAAATTGAGAGCTTCGCCTTGCGGCTCAGCTCCTTTTTCACCACGACAGACCGATGCAGAGCCCGCATTACTGCGGA